>NC_060162.1:74653-85688 GCF_021292245.1 Micropterus dolomieu
CTTCATTTCTCTTCTGATGAAACTCACTTTATTGTTTTACTGATGACTCTCTGGTTTCTGTTCAGAGCCTGATGATGTCAGGTTGGTGGGAGGAGCCAGTCGCTGTGCAGGAACACTGGAGCTGAAACAGGGAGACTGGAGACCAGTGAGTGACCTTCTCTCTGTCTGGACCCTGAAGACAGCAGCTAGTGTCTGTAGAGAGCTGGACTGTGGCTCTGCTGTTTCTGTAGGAGATAGAAAGGAGTCCTCAGACAGACCTGTGTGGAGGATCATCTCTGACTGTGTTCAGTCTGGATCTGCTCTGAGGGAGTGTGTAACATCATCATTTTACTCTTCCTCCATCGTGGATCTCACCTGCTCAGGTAAGCCCCTCAGTGACATCATCTATGACATCATCTCTGACAGTAATGTACCCAGGTTGACTCACACTCAGCAGCTAGAATGGCAGCAGACTGTCTCTGGCAGCCATGACGGAGTCTGATGAGCTGCTGCCTCAGTAAATCAGGAGCTGAATGCACCAAGATATATATATGTATATATGAAACATGTCTGCTGCTTCAGGAGGCCCCGGGGCCAACCACCAACCAGCCTGAAAGGACTCCCCCTTCAGCTTGACGGCTTTCTTAGCCACTGGTTTCCACCAGCAGGGTCTTTGGTTGCCTCCATAACAGACACCAGTGACCTGCTGGCAGTGTTGGGAGGGTTACTTTAGAAATGTAATCAGTAACGTAATCAGAGTACCACAAAATAAAAGTAATGTAATCTGATTACTATGAGTTACTTTTGGATCACTTCAGTGCCAAATAGTCAAATGAAGACGAGAGAGTATCAGTGATGCTGTAAGTGCCAGATCTGTACCGCCAGCAAGATCCGTTCTGCACATGTGCAAAATTTGTCAGTCAAAGAAGGTTACTGCAAATCTGCCTCTTCAAAATGATCCAACTAAATATTTCATATTGAGATATCAATGTTTTTTTAATCACTGGAGATGAAACCGTTCGCTATGATGTAATACATACATACTTCCTCTGCACAGTTGGGGGCTCGGTGTCTCTGTCGGCTCTGTGTCGGTGTCTACATGAAAGACTTGGGTTAGCACTGACTATGTGGACACTCATTGGCTCCTGTAGGCCGTGAACAGGGCATGAAGTTTCTATTGGGTCAATTAAGGTGTCACTCAAAAGGTCAACGTGGAGACGCTTTTTTGTTTACATGCTAACTGCAGTTAGGCCGATATAAAGCGACCCAACAGCAGTCCCTGTGTATTTATTGATATAATAATGTGTTCAGGACTAAATCTTTTACTGGACTGGATCGTCTGGACCTTTGTCAATGTCACAAGGCCATTTCTGTCAGCATGTAATCCGCTGGTGGACTGCGGCATCACAGATAAGTGGTCTCAGTTTTGATAATAGGCAGTGCTTGAAGTCGGCCACAGTACCAGTCCTTCTACAATTTATTCTTTGGCGTCTCGGGACTTCTCTTGCGTACCGCTGGGCTCTATGTGGTTCTCATCTGTTCCCGTTCTCGCCCGTCTGATAATCTCTGTCGGCGGAAACAGAGCAGGTAGAAGCTCGGGGGCCTCTCATGAAGCCGAGTGCATAAAGTATCTGTCACAGTAACTTTCTGTGAACCGACCAATCACAGCCTGGAGGGGGCGGGACATTAAAAAGCAAACTTTTGAAATTGTTGTGAACAGTGTGGATTTGTGCATTTTATATCAAATAAGTTTGGACTACTCCAAATTCTTTCTCTCCCTGAGAGAAGGAGAAGGGGGTTTGGGAAACAACCCTCAACAGACAGCCAAAAGCGACTCTGCGCAGCGTTTCTGTGCAGTCTGATCGTAAAACTGGCCACCTTTGGCAGCAGCCGTGATAACGCTTGGTGCCTGACTGTTAAAATGACAAAGGAACACTCACCAGATACTAGCTTTCTCCTGAAACAGCCTATCAAAACTCTTCGTGAGAGAGGGCAGGAAACCCTAAACTGCCACCCCCACACACGTAACCACGGCAACTGACTGTACTCTTTGTTTAATTACCTCACATCAAAGGATATTCTCCTCTTCACGCCCAGGTGTGAGAAACTCGAGGACACCAGGGACAGCCCTGAACTCCTTTGTGTGGACAAAGGAACACTGTCTCCTCATAACTTGCCATTACCATGTTTAATTAAATAATCTTTTAGTTACTTGATTACATTTGCCTCTATTTGAGTAGTTATGTTACCATGTTGTTGAAAAGAATCTAAATAAGTTAATTTTGAAGTGTTTAATTTTCAACAACGATCAATGACATTGCCTCATTTTGTTGTAACCAATGCTTTGTTCCCAACACTTTATGACACTTCCTTTAGAAAGGATATGATAAAGAAATGTCATCCTATACTTCTTGAGTAATTTTCCAGCTCAAATTTAATGTTTAATAACTAAATTCCCCAGCTCCTGAGAAAAGATTGTTTTAGGATTAATCAAAGCTATCCTCATGTAACCTGAGCTCCCCCAAGTGGACAAAATAAGTATTTCATGCCATCATTCTGAAATGTTAACCTTAAGGTTGAACTACTGACAACTGTTTTCCTTTTTATCAAATGCTTAAAACTAAGAACGGTATACCCGTTTGACAGTTAAGGTTTGATTGTGGGAAGATATTTGATTACAATACGCGAAAATAGATTTTTGAATAGACATTAAAAGTTAAAGAAAGGAAAACCGGAAACAAGCCCTCAGGGGAACAAAGGACTGCCCTCTGGGAACCACGTCCCAACAAACAAAACAGCAACACACGCTCTTGTTCGCTCTCTTGTCCTCTGCTTATTCCTGACTCTCCAACTGTGCTTCAGCACGCGCCCAGCATTCCCCTCTCCCGGCAACACCCTAAGATCTTCGGCCCGGCACAATGAAGCCTTTGTTGGTTCTCAAGCAACAACCGCGAGGCACCACGACATCAAGCTTTCCCTCTTTTCAGCAGCTTACTTGCGTTTTATTTTCTTTGGTTTTGTTTTGTTAAAAGT
Source organism: Micropterus dolomieu (assembly GCF_021292245.1). NCBI lineage: Eukaryota > Metazoa > Chordata > Actinopteri > Centrarchiformes > Centrarchidae > Micropterus > Micropterus dolomieu. The sequence goes on from NC_060162.1 coordinate 77,666, forward strand.
TATCAGTCCGTTAAGTTACACTAGTTCAATTGAAGAACGACCAAGTTCTTTTATTTTTAAGCTTGATTCGTCGAGCTAATCTCACTGAGGTCGGACCCCATCAAGTGGTCCCGCCAGCAGTAACAGAGGACAACCAAACCTTTGACCCAAGCCAAGGTTGAAAGGCCCCTCTGCGAGTTTCTTAAGTAAACTGACAAAGACGGACCTCTGGAGCAATTCCCTGGCAAAGAAAGCGACTGGCCGACGGCTTTAAGTTGTCCTAACCGAGAACGCACGGATCTCAGCCAGTGTGACCAAGATTGATCAACACCCGGCTGGGAGAAGCGACACGCAGTAAGACCAAAACCCTGCATTCTGTAATCAGTGATGTCCCATAGTTGTTAATAGATTAACTCTTAAAACTCATAGCTCGTGTTCATTAGCTGCCGTATGAGTCAAATGCTCCCCACAATAGAACACCTTCTCATTGTTTAGCCATTGTTTATTTCTTTGATGTATTTAACCGCATTTTCATATCATCTTAGTTAATAAATCCCACTGTAACCAAAGGAATGGTGTGTGTATTGCCTGTCTCCAAGTCTCTGCCAAGAGAATTTACCCCTTCGATATGAGATTGACTGACTGATTTAAGATAATTGAGCGATTGTTAACTAACTGATCACTAGTGAATAATTGTCTAATTATTAGCCATACTCAGGGAATCCCGAGACTCTGGGCGAACAGAATATCGGGTGGTGCCCCTTGAGAGATTAATGGATTAATATTTTCTGAATATTAAAATTCATAATTTGCTATTAATTCTTCAGCATGTATATCATTTTTCTTACACAAGGATTTAATAAATGAAAACCCACAGAAATTAAAGCTGCAAGCAGCGTTGGGCGGGCCCTCGCACTTGTAGCGCGTCCGGGTGTGAGCCGGCCGAGTTGCACATTCTGGAGCTCTGCCGGTGCGGCTGTGAATTTGCTACGCGGTTCCGACGCCCATAAAATACGAAATTTTTCAACGGTTCTGACATGTTTGCAAATTTTGGTGAGTTTTCGAGTATGTTTAGGCCATGTCAATTGAGCCTACTTTGCAGAAAAAAATAATAATCTTAGCAAATTCAATAGGGACCTCGCACGGTCGTGCTCGGGCCCTAAATATAAGTGTATGAGGTTACCGCTCTTAAACTGTTTGTGAGGCCAAGGCTGTGGCCATCACAGCGGCCGAGTGGCAGGACTTGCCTAAAAGGACTTTGGTTACAGTAATAGTTTTTTAATCCATGCTCATCACATGATAACATTACATTTACTGCACTTAGCCGACGTGCTATATCGTTAGCTCGCCTGCTGCATTCAGTAACCGTCTTTACTATCTGTGTATCTGTCACCGGAGGCTCAGCAATGTCAGCACAGCTACATGTACTGGATGATAATGAAATGGGTAGTGAGCTGGACTGAATATTATAACGAGATTGTGTCACACTTTATAACAGTTAGACCGCAGTAAGTAACTTTACTGTAGTGTTAGCAGATGGCTCTTCCTCTGGGTTGTATGTTATGTGGGTCATGTTAGTTACAGCGACTGAGAGGTGGGGAAGCTGTGTACCTGAGTATTGGTAAAACCACAATAAACCTAAACTGAACATTACGAAGCAAACAGCGGCAGGTCCGAGCTGCAGTAGTGTTAGCTGGCTGCTCCTGGCTGCATCGCTATAGGCTAACGTTAGGAAACAAATCGCTCCACATTTGCTTTTTACCGTTACATCCTTTCAGGCTAAACCAACAGTGGTACACAGGATAGTAACATGGGTCACGTTAGTTGGTGAAGTAATGTGGAAAGTGACATAACTTTGCACCGGATATCATTAGCAACTGCTCGGCGTTAGCCGGCGAGCTAACGTGACTTTCTCTGTTTCTCCAGCTTTACTAATGCTCACTTTGTTCTTACTCGACATCATCTGAACCTGTTTGGTCTGATGGGCTTCGGCACATAAACCTTTATTGTTTTGTATCCTTACGTGGAGTCTGTATTTTGCTGGGAGCCGGTTGTTTTATGGTGTTAGCGGACTGCATGTCGTTAGCCGCCGTGTTGACGCTGTAGTCTGAGAGGCTCGGGAGCACACAGGGCTGAATCCCACCTGGAGACCTCACATTAAAAGCAGAATAGTGGCTAATGGAAGAAACTCAGAAAACAGGCGTGTGCTTCATTTCTAACTGAGTTTTGAGCCCATTGACAATAAGGCAATGAAAATGTGACTTAATTTTTCATTATTGGATTGAAAAACTTACATATGGCCACTTTAACTGTCGTTGAGACCGAAGCTATATTTGGTCAGAAATCATTTTGTTTCTCAGTTTTCTTTTGTTTTACTTTACTGACCCGGACTTGGCGATTGTGGACGCCACAGACATAATAAAAGAACACAGAAGAGAAGAATATCTGATCAGCTTCCTGCAGAAGTTAAATGTGAAAAGAGCTAAAGAGGCGTGCCTGGCAAGTACAAGCAGGAGAGGACAGACGCAGATACTGCCGGCAAAAATCGTCTTTCTTGGTAAGTTTAATTATTGTTAGCAAGACAACACAATTGTGTAAGTTAATGAAAGTTGATCTCACTCTGGGTTTGGAAATATTTTCCTTGGTGGATAGCTCTGGTGTAGCTAATGCTAGCACGTGGATTAATATAGCCTATTAATTAGCTAAAGTTAATTAGCATTTTAACAGCTTCATAATCGAGACAGCGACTTTCGTCTGCCTTATAAATAGTGTTGGGAGTAACGCGTTATGAAAGAAACACTATTAACGTTACAGTAATGTATTGCTTTTTGCTGTAAGGCAGTTTTTAATGGTTCTAAAATTTTGGTCATATACAGTCTCAGTAACCCTATTGCTGGAATTTGATGCATGAGATTTTAACAAGGCAGGCCTGTACATGTGTGTGAGCCCTCAATTCTGCTTTTGCAAGGTTAAAATGACCAGTGAGGTCATTATGAGAGTAATAAATGCAACTAATATGTTGCTGTCTGTGTGCTAAAGGGTCACATTTTTATAGTCTACCTTAATACTCACATGTCCATGTTTACAGGAAGTTATTGGTCACTGTATACATTATTCCTGCCCATACAGTCTGTAAAGACATCACCACAGCTGTCCTTTTTGTATAAATTCATTCCAAAGTTTAGCTGAAGCTACTATGAATCACCAGCTAAGCAGCTGTTTTAGACTATTCAAAAGTGGATATCTTCTAAAGGTACACTGTTTTTAGAGATTTCTCTTCATTGCAGCCATGGAGGGGGTAACGTTAATCATTACAGTGACCAATAATTCAGTTATAAAAGCAATGTCAAAGTGTACACGGGTATGTGAAAACTGTTTTAATCCACGCTTGAAATGTTTTTGTGTCCTGCAATGCGTCACCACACGATATAAAAGCATGTGATGTTTTATAAAATACTGCTCAACTTTATGTCCATTTGTGTGGTCATAGATCCTGTATTCAACTTTTAAAAGTTGAACCTACCCTTTGCCAACTTTAACCAACTTAATGCTAAACCCAGAGCTGCCCTAGCTCAAGAAAAGTAAATAAAGAAGAATAATAATAAAGATTTTCTATAAGAATAGAATTACAGTGTTGATATGCAAATAAAGAACTAAACCAGGTGGAAGTACTGGCCTAACTGAATATTTATTATATCTCATTTGCAACTGCATTTCTTTTCTTTTAGAGCTTCCTGGGATCGTCGCCTCACTCAGATGGCTTAAAAGCCACGGAAACCTCAAAGGACCAGCTGGAGCCTCACGAGCTCAATGTGCTCATAGGTATGTCTGGCTCCTGCACACCATCACTGTTTTTGCTTTGTCAACAGGGTAAATAAATAAACAAATAATCTTGTGAAAAAATAATTATATTTAAAATCTTGTTCTACATGAAGTAATTGGCTACTTTTGTGCATCCATCCATCTTCATCCGCTTATCCGGGCTCGGGTCACGGGGGCAGCAGCTCCAGCAGGGGACCCCAAACTTCTCTTTCCCGAGCCACATTAACCAGCTTTGACTGGGGGATCCCGAGGTGTTCCCAGGCCAATGTGGAGATATAATCTCTCCACCTAGTCCTGGGTCCTCCCTGAGGCCTCCCCCCAACTGGACGTGCCTGGAACACCTCCCTAGGGAGGCGTCCAGGAGGCATCCTTACCAGATGCCCAAACCACCTCAACTGGCTCCTCTCAACGCAAAGGAGCAGCGGCTCTACTCTGAGCTCCTCGCAGATGGCCGAGCTTCTCACCATATCTCTAAGGGAGACACCAGTCACCCGCCTGAGGAAACCCATTTTGGCCGCTTGTACCCACGATCTCGTTCTTTCGGTCATGACCCAGCCTTCATGACCAATGGTGAGGGTAGGAACAAAAATTGATCAGTAGATTGAGAGCTTTGCCTTACGGTTCAGCTCTCTTTTCGTCACGACGGTGCGGTAAAGCGAGTGCAGTACCGCCTCCGCTGCTCCGATTCTCCGGCCAATCTTCCCTCACTCTTGAACAAGACCCCGAGGTACTTGAACTCCTTCACTTGGGGTAAGGACTCATTCCCTACCTGGAGTTCGCACTCCACCGGTTTCCTGCTGAGAACCATGGCCACAGATTTAGAGGTGCTAATCCTCATCCCAACCGCTTCACACTCTGCTGTGAACCGATCCAGTGAGAGCTGAAGGTTATGGACCGATGATACCATCAGGACCACATCATCCGCAAACAGCGGTGACGAGATTCCAAGCCCACCGAACCACAGCCCCTCCTCGCCACGACTATGCCTCGATATCCTGTCCATGAATATCACAAACAGGATTGGTGACAAAGTGCAGCCCTGGCGGAGGCTAACCCTCACCTGGAAAGAGTCCGACTTACTGCCGAGTACACCGGAGTAAACTTCAACGTAGCGGCGCTCAGCCGGGGACTTGTGAGTATCACACCTTGAGCAACTCCAGAGAAGAATAATGTCCATCCCCTATCAAGGAGTACGGTTCCAGAACCGAGACTGTGCGTGGCGGTCAGCCCCACCAGATCTAACTGGTAGCGCTCCATCTCCCGCAAGTTCTGTCTCCTTCCAGCCTCTGCTGCCCGGCTCTGGTCCGTCAAGGTTCCTGACCTTCACTGCTACCCAAGTGGCAGAGCACCCGACCCCTGCAGATCTTCCGATGGATGGTGGTTCCAAAGGATGGAGAGGGGGGTGCCACGTTGCTTCTTCGGGATATGCCCGGCCGGGCTCTGTGGCAAACCCGGCCACCAGGCGCTCGCCGACGAGCCCTCCCTCTGGGCCTGGCTCCAGACGGTGGCCCCGGGCTTCCTCCGGACAGGGTCTCTCCTCCTCTTCCTCGTTTTGTCATCAGAGGTCTTGTGGCTACTTTTGTACTTCACAAATTGACTGCTGTGTTAATGTGAAATGACATGCAGACAGCACAGTTGTTAAGCAAGTCTGAATGTTTGTGTTATGTCCACAAAATTAAAGTGTTTTAGTTGTCTGTATGTGTGTCTGTTGTAAAATACATTTTGTACCGACTTTTATTATGCTAAAAGGGCATTTTGCAAGGTATTTTTTAATGCATTAATAATGATTTATTCTCATACTTAATGGTTTCATAAAGCAGCTTCCCAAGATATTAATAGTGGCTCTTGGAGTACACTAGTAATAAATTACTAATAAGCTGAAATGCTGATAAAAATGTTCAGGGAACACATTTATGTGAAGTTTAAAATATGTTTAAACTGTTCTTCAAGTACAGCACAAAAGGGTATTTCAAGTTAAATTTAAAGAAGTATATTTTAATTACAGTAAAAGTACTTGAAAGGTAAGACGTGTAAAAAACGAGATTATATATTATTCGCACAACTGAATCAATTTAACATGTGCATTAAAAGATGTTAGTGGACTTCCCCCACTAAATTAGAAGATTTAGGGACATTAACGGTTAACTCACAGTGGGAATCAAACCCAGGTCTCCCACACCAAAGGCAAACATCTTATCTATCCACCATCACCACCCATCTCAATGATTATATTAGAGCAGTAGACTCTGTGAGGTGGAGGAGCAGTGATGCTAAAGAGTACTGAGTTGACCATGGTGAGATAGAAAAAAACACGATTGTAAATGCCTATTATAATATACCATTTATAAGAAATCATACTTAAAATGTTTTATCATTTTATTTTCCTTCTCTCAGTGATATTGGGGAACACTCAATTCTTACGGGATATGTTTACTCTAATTGCATAATTACTTTGTACAAATTCATATCACATCATCAGAGTTCCTGTGTGTGAGAACTGTTTGAAAAAATATTCACTAACTAACAAACTATCTAGTAACTGATGCCAACATCGGCAGCAAAAGCTGTTAATGAAGTTCCAAAGTTTAACAATCCAGAACTTTCTCAATCAAACCTGTAGCAGTTTACAAGAAAGGTTGAATTGAGAGCAACTGGACTTCTTCTGAAACGTCCAGATGCTCCCGATTCAACTTTTCTTGGATAAACATGACTTGGATGAATCTTTACAGATGTGTAGGTTTGTCTAACCCTTTCACTCGTTCTCCCTCTCAGCACAAGAATCACAGGGGGTTCAGTGGAGCCTGAAGATCATCTGCAGTGATGTTTTTAATAAACCAAATGTGATGTGTTCTTTCTTTGTGGAAAAAGTACCTCACATATTTTTTGTTGTTAGCCTCTTTAGTGATTGTAACGTTGACCTGAGTCAACCATTTTTTCCTCCTCTCCATGTCAGCTGGTAAACCAGACATTCGTACTCCTTTTTCTGACCGACTGCAGCAGCATCTCCACACAGCACAATAAACTGTGCTGTAGACTATTGTAAGACAGTTCACAGACACAAACCTCTTAACATGCTGTTTTCTGAGTTTATTGGAGATTTATTAAATGACAATCATTGATAGTCACCTGTCTGTTCTATCTGAAGTCATAAAGATTACATTAGTCATTAAGATCAATTAACCCTGGTACCCTGGGATTACTAAAAGGAATATTAGAAAAGTAAATCTGATCTGAATTTTTAACATGTTTTCAAGAGGAACACAATTTCCAATGTAAGGTTGGCCAAAAAATGTCCACAAGGTAGGTGATTGTAGCTGTTATTGCCAAAAATATGTCCTCCTTTTTAAAAAATATTAATGTAACTACATACACGTGTCACTGTGCTGTGCAAATATTGTAAATCAACGCATTAATTGTATAAATTACCAGAAATCGCTTAAAATCGCTGTTTTGTTGTTTCTCTCGCTCATTTTGGATTGCCGGCCCAGGACTTCCGTGAACTATCTACGGTCTCCATAAACCACGTGACGATGTAGCATTTTGGACCCCAGCTGACGCGACTCTCTCTTTAAAGGGCTCTGGGACTGGCGACCTGTCCAGGATGTCCCTTTCGCCTGATGTCAGCTGGGATTGGCTCCAGCCCCCCACGACCCTGTACGCAGGATAAGCGGTTGACAATGGATGGATGACTTTAAGTATTTCTAAAATGACACTTAAGATACTTTAAGTTGGTCCAAAATAACACATTGAATATACACTTAGTATAGTACAATTAAAATGTGATAAGTGCATCCAAAAAAAGTGCTACTTAAGTATATTTCTTTTTCACCTGGGACACCCCTAATCTGAGCCCCTATGTCCCCATCACTTTTCAACACAGACTCAGGCTCTGGCCCCCCACCCTCCATCTTTGCCGTAAACCCCAAACACATTTCAGGCACAGAAAGATTTCTTGCTTTCAGCCCTGACACCACAGACTGCAGATAAAAAACATATACGGAGGCAAACAGCACTGCGTTTCTGTTTCATGGAAACTTCCTGCTTAAAGTAATCCCTATGAGTAATCCCAGATGTACCTGTAATCTGATGACGTCTTTATTTTCTGTACTGTACCTGTTACGGGGCCCAGGGATGGGTACCTCAGTCACAGATATGTAACCTGTATGAAAGCAGGTGAAACAGCAGCAATGAAGAGACGGTGCGTCTCGTTTCCTTCCAGATT
>NC_060162.1:85788-96254 GCF_021292245.1 Micropterus dolomieu
CAAGATCCGTTCTGCACATGTGCAAAATTTGTCAGTCAAAGAAGGTTACTGCAAATCTGCCTCTTCAAAATGATCCAACTAAATATTTCATATTGAGATATCAATGTTTTTTTAATCACTGGAGATGAAACCGTTCGCTATGATGTAATACATACATACTTCCTCTGCACAGTTGGGGGCTCGGTGTCTCTGTCGGCTCTGTGTCGGTGTCTACATGAAAGAAGGGGACTGGCACTCCCTGACTATGTGGACACTCATTGGCTCCTGTAGGCCGTGAACAGGGCATGAAGTTTCTATTGGGTCAATTAAGGTGTCACTCAAAAGGTCAACGTGGAGACGCTTTTTTGTTTACATGCTAACTGCAGTTAGGCCGATATAAAGCGACCCAACAGCAGTCCCTGTGTATTTATTGAGATAATAATGTGTTCAGGACTAAATCTTTTACTGGACTGGATCGTCTGGACCTTTGTCAATGTCACAAGGCCATTTCTGTCAGCATGTAATCCGCTGGTGGACTGCGGCATCACAGATAAGTGGTCTCAGTTTTGATAATAGGCAGTGCTTGAAGTCGGCCACAGTACCAGTCCTTCTACAATTTATTCTTTGGCGTCTCGGGACTTCTCTTGCGTACCGCTGGGCTCTATGTGGTTCTCATCTGTTCCCGTTCTCGCCCGTCTGATAATCTCTGTCGGCGGAAACAGAGCAGGTAGAAGCTCGGGGGCCTCTCATGAAGCCGAGTGCATAAAGTATCTGTCACAGTAACTTTCTGTGAACCGACCAATCACAGCCTGGAGGGGGCGGGACATTAAAAAGCAAACTTTTGAAATTGTTGTGAACAGTGTGGATTTGTGCATTTTATATCAAATAAGTTTGGACTACTCCAAATTCTTTCTCTCCCTGAGAGAAGGAGAAGGGGGTTTGGGAAACAACCCTCAACAGACAGCCAAAAGCGACTCTGCGCAGCGTTTCTGTGCAGTCTGATCGTAAAACTGGCCACCTTTGGCAGCAGCCGTGATAACGCTTGGTGCCTGACTGTTAAAATGACAAAGGAACACTCACCAGATACTAGCTTTCTCCTGAAACAGCCTATCAAAACTCTTCGTGAGAGAGGGCAGGAAACCCTAAACTGCCACCCCCACACACGTAACCACGGCAACTGACTGTACTCTTTGTTTAATTACCTCACATCAAAGGATATTCTCCTCTTCACGCCCAGGTGTGAGAAACTCGAGGACACCAGGGACAGCCCTGAACTCCTTTGTGTGGACAAAGGAACACTGTCTCCTCATAACTTGCCATTACCATGTTTAATTAAATAATCTTTTAGTTACTTGATTACATTTGCCTCTATTTGAGTAGTTATGTTACCATGTTGTTGAAAAGAATCTAAATAAGTTAATTTTGAAGTGTTTAATTTTCAACAACGATCAATGACATTGCCTCATTTTGTTGTAACCAATGCTTTGTTCCCAACACTTTATGACACTTCCTTTAGAAAGGATATGATAAAGAAATGTCATCCTATACTTCTTGAGTAATTTTCCAGCTCAAATTTAATGTTTAATAACTAAATTCCCCAGCTCCTGAGAAAAGATTGTTTTAGGATTAATCAAAGCTATCCTCATGTAACCTGAGCTCCCCCAAGTGGACAAAATAAGTATTTCATGCCATCATTCTGAAATGTTAACCTTAAGGTTGAACTACTGACAACTGTTTTCCTTTTTATCAAATGCTTAAAACTAAGAACGGTATACCCGTTTGACAGTTAAGGTTTGATTGTGGGAAGATATTTGATTACAATACGCGAAAATAGATTTTTGAATAGACATTAAAAGTTAAAGAAAGGAAAACCGGAAACAAGCCCTCAGGGGAACAAAGGACTGCCCTCTGGGAACCACGTCCCAACAAACAAAACAGCAACACACGCTCTTGTTCGCTCTCTTGTCCTCTGCTTATTCCTGACTCTCCAACTGTGCTTCAGCACGCGCCCAGCATTCCCCTCTCCCGGCAACACCCTAAGATCTTCGGCCCGGCACAATGAAGCCTTTGTTGGTTCTCAAGCAACAACCGCGAGGCACCACGACATCAAGCTTTCCCTCTTTTCAGCAGCTTACTTGCGTTTTATTTTCTTTGGTTTTGTTTTGTTAAAAGTTATCAGTCCGTTAAGTTACACTAGTTCAATTGAAGAACGACCAAGTTCTTTTATTTTTAAGCTTGATTCGTCGAGCTAATCTCACTGAGGTCGGACCCCATCAAGTGGTCCCGCCAGCAGTAACAGAGGACAACCAAACCTTTGACCCAAGCCAAGGTTGAAAGGCCCCTCTGCGAGTTTCTTAAGTAAACTGACAAAGACGGACCTCTGGAGCAATTCCCTGGCAAAGAAAGCGACTGGCCGACGGCTTTAAGTTGTCCTAACCGAGAACGCACGGATCTCAGCCAGTGTGACCAAGATTGATCAACACCCGGCTGGGAGAAGCGACACGCAGTAAGACCAAAACCCTGCATTCTGTAATCAGTGATGTCCCATAGTTGTTAATAGATTAACTCTTAAAACTCATAGCTCGTGTTCATTAGCTGCCGTATGAGTCAAATGCTCCCCACAATAGAACACCTTCTCATTGTTTAGCCATTGTTTATTTCTTTGATGTATTTAACCGCATTTTCATATCATCTTAGTTAATAAATCCCACTGTAACCAAAGGAATGGTGTGTGTATTGCCTGTCTCCAAGTCTCTGCCAAGAGAATTTACCCCTTCGATATGAGATTGACTGACTGATTTAAGATAATTGAGCGATTGTTAACTAACTGATCACTAGTGAATAATTGTCTAATTATTAGCCATACTCAGGGAATCCCGAGACTCTGGGCGAACAGAATATCGGGTGGTGCCCCTTGAGAGATTAATGGATTAATATTTTCTGAATATTAAAATTCATAATTTGCTATTAATTCTTCAGCATGTATATCATTTTTCTTACACAAGGATTTAATAAATGAAAACCCACAGAAATTAAAGCTGCAAGCAGCGTTGGGCGGGCCCTCGCACTTGTAGCGCGTCCGGGTGTGAGCCGGCCGAGTTGCACATTCTGGAGCTCTGCCGGTGCGGCTGTGAATTTGCTACGCGGTTCCGACGCCCATAAAATACGAAATTTTTCAACGGTTCTGACATGTTTGCAAATTTTGGTGAGTTTTCGAGTATGTTTAGGCCATGTCAATTGAGCCTACTTTGCAGAAAAAAATAATAATCTTAGCAAATTCAATAGGGACCTCGCACGGTCGTGCTCGGGCCCTAAATATAAGTGTATGAGGTTACCGCTCTTAAACTGTTTGTGAGGCCAAGGCTGTGGCCATCACAGCGGCCGAGTGGCAGGACTTGCCTAAAAGGACTTTGGTTACAGTAATAGTTTTTTAATCCATGCTCATCACATGATAACATTACATTTACTGCACTTAGCCGACGTGCTATATCGTTAGCTCGCCTGCTGCATTCAGTAACCGTCTTTACTATCTGTGTATCTGTCACCGGAGGCTCAGCAATGTCAGCACAGCTACATGTACTGGATGATAATGAAATGGGTAGTGAGCTGGACTGAATATTATAACGAGATTGTGTCACACTTTATAACAGTTAGACCGCAGTAAGTAACTTTACTGTAGTGTTAGCAGATGGCTCTTCCTCTGGGTTGTATGTTATGTGGGTCATGTTAGTTACAGCGACTGAGAGGTGGGGAAGCTGTGTACCTGAGTATTGGTAAAACCACAATAAACCTAAACTGAACATTACGAAGCAAACAGCGGCAGGTCCGAGCTGCAGTAGTGTTAGCTGGCTGCTCCTGGCTGCATCGCTATAGGCTAACGTTAGGAAACAAATCGCTCCACATTTGCTTTTTACCGTTACATCCTTTCAGGCTAAACCAACAGTGGTACACAGGATAGTAACATGGGTCACGTTAGTTGGTGAAGTAATGTGGAAAGTGACATAACTTTGCACCGGATATCATTAGCAACTGCTCGGCGTTAGCCGGCGAGCTAACGTGACTTTCTCTGTTTCTCCAGCTTTACTAATGCTCACTTTGTTCTTACTCGACATCATCTGAACCTGTTTGGTCTGATGGGCTTCGGCACATAAACCTTTATTGTTTTGTATCCTTACGTGGAGTCTGTATTTTGCTGGGAGCCGGTTGTTTTATGGTGTTAGCGGACTGCATGTCGTTAGCCGCCGTGTTGACGCTGTAGTCTGAGAGGCTCGGGAGCACACAGGGCTGAATCCCACCTGGAGACCTCACATTAAAAGCAGAATAGTGGCTAATGGAAGAAACTCAGAAAACAGGCGTGTGCTTCATTTCTAACTGAGTTTTGAGCCCATTGACAATAAGGCAATGAAAATGTGACTTAATTTTTCATTATTGGATTGAAAAACTTACATATGGCCACTTTAACTGTCGTTGAGACCGAAGCTATATTTGGTCAGAAATCATTTTGTTTCTCAGTTTTCTTTTGTTTTACTTTACTGACCCGGACTTGGCGATTGTGGACGCCACAGACATAATAAAAGAACACAGAAGAGAAGAATATCTGATCAGCTTCCTGCAGAAGTTAAATGTGAAAAGAGCTAAAGAGGCGTGCCTGGCAAGTACAAGCAGGAGAGGACAGACGCAGATACTGCCGGCAAAAATCGTCTTTCTTGGTAAGTTTAATTATTGTTAGCAAGACAACACAATTGTGTAAGTTAATGAAAGTTGATCTCACTCTGGGTTTGGAAATATTTTCCTTGGTGGATAGCTCTGGTGTAGCTAATGCTAGCACGTGGATTAATATAGCCTATTAATTAGCTAAAGTTAATTAGCATTTTAACAGCTTCATAATCGAGACAGCGACTTTCGTCTGCCTTATAAATAGTGTTGGGAGTAACGCGTTATGAAAGAAACACTATTAACGTTACAGTAATGTATTGCTTTTTGCTGTAAGGCAGTTTTTAATGGTTCTAAAATTTTGGTCATATACAGTCTCAGTAACCCTATTGCTGGAATTTGATGCATGAGATTTTAACAAGGCAGGCCTGTACATGTGTGTGAGCCCTCAATTCTGCTTTTGCAAGGTTAAAATGACCAGTGAGGTCATTATGAGAGTAATAAATGCAACTAATATGTTGCTGTCTGTGTGCTAAAGGGTCACATTTTTATAGTCTACCTTAATACTCACATGTCCATGTTTACAGGAAGTTATTGGTCACTGTATACATTATTCCTGCCCATACAGTCTGTAAAGACATCACCACAGCTGTCCTTTTTGTATAAATTCATTCCAAAGTTTAGCTGAAGCTACTATGAATCACCAGCTAAGCAGCTGTTTTAGACTATTCAAAAGTGGATATCTTCTAAAGGTACACTGTTTTTAGAGATTTCTCTTCATTGCAGCCATGGAGGGGGTAACGTTAATCATTACAGTGACCAATAATTCAGTTATAAAAGCAATGTCAAAGTGTACACGGGTATGTGAAAACTGTTTTAATCCACGCTTGAAATGTTTTTGTGTCCTGCAATGCGTCACCACACGATATAAAAGCATGTGATGTTTTATAAAATACTGCTCAACTTTATGTCCATTTGTGTGGTCATAGATCCTGTATTCAACTTTTAAAAGTTGAACCTACCCTTTGCCAACTTTAACCAACTTAATGCTAAACCCAGAGCTGCCCTAGCTCAAGAAAAGTAAATAAAGAAGAATAATAATAAAGATTTTCTATAAGAATAGAATTACAGTGTTGATATGCAAATAAAGAACTAAACCAGGTGGAAGTACTGGCCTAACTGAATATTTATTATATCTCATTTGCAACTGCATTTCTTTTCTTTTAGAGCTTCCTGGGATCGTCGCCTCACTCAGATGGCTTAAAAGCCACGGAAACCTCAAAGGACCAGCTGGAGCCTCACGAGCTCAATGTGCTCATAGGTATGTCTGGCTCCTGCACACCATCACTGTTTTTGCTTTGTCAACAGGGTAAATAAATAAACAAATAATCTTGTGAAAAAATAATTATATTTAAAATCTTGTTCTACATGAAGTAATTGGCTACTTTTGTGCATCCATCCATCTTCATCCGCTTATCCGGGCTCGGGTCACGGGGGCAGCAGCTCCAGCAGGGGACCCCAAACTTCTCTTTCCCGAGCCACATTAACCAGCTTTGACTGGGGGATCCCGAGGTGTTCCCAGGCCAATGTGGAGATATAATCTCTCCACCTAGTCCTGGGTCCTCCCTGAGGCCTCCCCCCAACTGGACGTGCCTGGAACACCTCCCTAGGGAGGCGTCCAGGAGGCATCCTTACCAGATGCCCAAACCACCTCAACTGGCTCCTCTCAACGCAAAGGAGCAGCGGCTCTACTCTGAGCTCCTCGCAGATGGCCGAGCTTCTCACCATATCTCTAAGGGAGACACCAGTCACCCGCCTGAGGAAACCCATTTTGGCCGCTTGTACCCACGATCTCGTTCTTTCGGTCATGACCCAGCCTTCATGACCAATGGTGAGGGTAGGAACAAAAATTGATCAGTAGATTGAGAGCTTTGCCTTACGGTTCAGCTCTCTTTTCGTCACGACGGTGCGGTAAAGCGAGTGCAGTACCGCCTCCGCTGCTCCGATTCTCCGGCCAATCTTCCCTCACTCTTGAACAAGACCCCGAGGTACTTGAACTCCTTCACTTGGGGTAAGGACTCATTCCCTACCTGGAGTTCGCACTCCACCGGTTTCCTGCTGAGAACCATGGCCACAGATTTAGAGGTGCTAATCCTCATCCCAACCGCTTCACACTCTGCTGTGAACCGATCCAGTGAGAGCTGAAGGTTATGGACCGATGATACCATCAGGACCACATCATCCGCAAACAGCGGTGACGAGATTCCAAGCCCACCGAACCACAGCCCCTCCTCGCCACGACTATGCCTCGATATCCTGTCCATGAATATCACAAACAGGATTGGTGACAAAGTGCAGCCCTGGCGGAGGCTAACCCTCACCTGGAAAGAGTCCGACTTACTGCCGAGTACACCGGAGTAAACTTCAACGTAGCGGCGCTCAGCCGGGGACTTGTGAGTATCACACCTTGAGCAACTCCAGAGAAGAATAATGTCCATCCCCTATCAAGGAGTACGGTTCCAGAACCGAGACTGTGCGTGGCGGTCAGCCCCACCAGATCTAACTGGTAGCGCTCCATCTCCCGCAAGTTCTGTCTCCTTCCAGCCTCTGCTGCCCGGCTCTGGTCCGTCAAGGTTCCTGACCTTCACTGCTACCCAAGTGGCAGAGCACCCGACCCCTGCAGATCTTCCGATGGATGGTGGTTCCAAAGGATGGAGAGGGGGGTGCCACGTTGCTTCTTCGGGATATGCCCGGCCGGGCTCTGTGGCAAACCCGGCCACCAGGCGCTCGCCGACGAGCCCTCCCTCTGGGCCTGGCTCCAGACGGTGGCCCCGGGCTTCCTCCGGACAGGGTCTCTCCTCCTCTTCCTCGTTTTGTCATCAGAGGTCTTGTGGCTACTTTTGTACTTCACAAATTGACTGCTGTGTTAATGTGAAATGACATGCAGACAGCACAGTTGTTAAGCAAGTCTGAATGTTTGTGTTATGTCCACAAAATTAAAGTGTTTTAGTTGTCTGTATGTGTGTCTGTTGTAAAATACATTTTGTACCGACTTTTATTATGCTAAAAGGGCATTTTGCAAGGTATTTTTTAATGCATTAATAATGATTTATTCTCATACTTAATGGTTTCATAAAGCAGCTTCCCAAGATATTAATAGTGGCTCTTGGAGTACACTAGTAATAAATTACTAATAAGCTGAAATGCTGATAAAAATGTTCAGGGAACACATTTATGTGAAGTTTAAAATATGTTTAAACTGTTCTTCAAGTACAGCACAAAAGGGTATTTCAAGTTAAATTTAAAGAAGTATATTTTAATTACAGTAAAAGTACTTGAAAGGTAAGACGTGTAAAAAACGAGATTATATATTATTCGCACAACTGAATCAATTTAACATGTGCATTAAAAGATGTTAGTGGACTTCCCCCACTAAATTAGAAGATTTAGGGACATTAACGGTTAACTCACAGTGGGAATCAAACCCAGGTCTCCCACACCAAAGGCAAACATCTTATCTATCCACCATCACCACCCATCTCAATGATTATATTAGAGCAGTAGACTCTGTGAGGTGGAGGAGCAGTGATGCTAAAGAGTACTGAGTTGACCATGGTGAGATAGAAAAAAACACGATTGTAAATGCCTATTATAATATACCATTTATAAGAAATCATACTTAAAATGTTTTATCATTTTATTTTCCTTCTCTCAGTGATATTGGGGAACACTCAATTCTTACGGGATATGTTTACTCTAATTGCATAATTACTTTGTACAAATTCATATCACATCATCAGAGTTCCTGTGTGTGAGAACTGTTTGAAAAAATATTCACTAACTAACAAACTATCTAGTAACTGATGCCAACATCGGCAGCAAAAGCTGTTAATGAAGTTCCAAAGTTTAACAATCCAGAACTTTCTCAATCAAACCTGTAGCAGTTTACAAGAAAGGTTGAATTGAGAGCAACTGGACTTCTTCTGAAACGTCCAGATGCTCCCGATTCAACTTTTCTTGGATAAACATGACTTGGATGAATCTTTACAGATGTGTAGGTTTGTCTAACCCTTTCACTCGTTCTCCCTCTCAGCACAAGAATCACAGGGGGTTCAGTGGAGCCTGAAGATCATCTGCAGTGATGTTTTTAATAAACCAAATGTGATGTGTTCTTTCTTTGTGGAAAAAGTACCTCACATATTTTTTGTTGTTAGCCTCTTTAGTGATTGTAACGTTGACCTGAGTCAACCATTTTTTCCTCCTCTCCATGTCAGCTGGTAAACCAGACATTCGTACTCCTTTTTCTGACCGACTGCAGCAGCATCTCCACACAGCACAATAAACTGTGCTGTAGACTATTGTAAGACAGTTCACAGACACAAACCTCTTAACATGCTGTTTTCTGAGTTTATTGGAGATTTATTAAATGACAATCATTGATAGTCACCTGTCTGTTCTATCTGAAGTCATAAAGATTACATTAGTCATTAAGATCAATTAACCCTGGTACCCTGGGATTACTAAAAGGAATATTAGAAAAGTAAATCTGATCTGAATTTTTAACATGTTTTCAAGAGGAACACAATTTCCAATGTAAGGTTGGCCAAAAAATGTCCACAAGGTAGGTGATTGTAGCTGTTATTGCCAAAAATATGTCCTCCTTTTTAAAAAATATTAATGTAACTACATACACGTGTCACTGTGCTGTGCAAATATTGTAAATCAACGCATTAATTGTATAAATTACCAGAAATCGCTTAAAATCGCTGTTTTGTTGTTTCTCTCGCTCATTTTGGATTGCCGGCCCAGGACTTCCGTGAACTATCTACGGTCTCCATAAACCACGTGACGATGTAGCATTTTGGACCCCAGCTGACGCGACTCTCTCTTTAAAGGGCTCTGGGACTGGCGACCTGTCCAGGATGTCCCTTTCGCCTGATGTCAGCTGGGATTGGCTCCAGCCCCCCACGACCCTGTACGCAGGATAAGCGGTTGACAATGGATGGATGACTTTAAGTATTTCTAAAATGACACTTAAGATACTTTAAGTTGGTCCAAAATAACACATTGAATATACACTTAGTATAGTACAATTAAAATGTGATAAGTGCATCCAAAAAAAGTGCTACTTAAGTATATTTCTTTTTCACCTGGGACACCCCTAATCTGAGCCCCTATGTCCCCATCACTTTTCAACACAGAGTCAGGCTCTGGCCCCCCACCCTCCATCTTTGCCGTAAACCCCAAACACATTTCAGGCACAGAAAGATTTCTTGCTTTCAGCCCTGACACCACAGACTGCAGATAAAAAACATATACGGAGGCAAACAGCACTGCGTTTCTGTTTCATGGAAACTTCCTGCTTAAAGTAATCCCTATGAGTAATCCCAGATGTACCTGTAATCTGATGACGTCTTTATTTTCTGTACTGTACCTGTTACGGGGCCCAGGGATGGGTACCTCAGTCACAGATATGTAACCTGTATGAAAGCAGGTGAAACAGCAGCAATGAAGAGACGGTGCGTCTCGTTTCCTTCCAGATTGCTTCTCTGGTTGTTTTATTAAACAACTCAAAATCATGTCAACACAACACGTTTCTGTTCTGAGCATTTCAGTTCAATGTCCAGGTCCAATAAAGTTTCATCACATATTAACACTCTCACCGTTTCAATAAAACCTCTTCTCACTCTGGTCACTTACTGTTTCTGTGATAAACACATTTCCATTGACTTTCACATTCAGTAAACATCTTTAGTCATTTAAAGACCTTTTCTCCTTACAGGATGTAACTGCTCTAAACACTACCATTTACGTCTAATATACGTCTAATCTAA
>NC_060162.1:96354-97374 GCF_021292245.1 Micropterus dolomieu
GGAGGGTGGGGGGCCAGAGCCTGACTCTGTGTTGAAAAGTGATGGGGACATAGGGGCTCAGATTAGGGGTGTCCCAGGTGAAAAAGAAATATACTTAAGTAGCACTTTTTTTGGATGCACTTATCACATTTTAATTGTACTATACTAAGTGTATATTCAATGTGTTATTTTGGACCAACTTAAAGTATCTTAAGTGTCATTTTAGAAATACTTAAAGTCATCCATCCATTGTCAACCGCTTATCCTGCGTACAGGGTCGTGGGGGGCTGGAGCCAATCCCAGCTGACATCGGGTGAAAGGGACATCCTGGACAGGTCGCCAGTCCCAGAGCCCTTTAAAGAGAGAGTCGCGTCAGCTGGGGTCCAAAATGCTACATCGTCACGTGGTTTATGGAGACCGTAGATAGTTCACGGAAGTCCTGGGCCGGCAATCCAAAATGAGCGAGAGAAACAACAAAACAGCGATTTTAAGCGATTTCTGGTAATTTATACAATTAATGCGTTGATTTACAATATTTGCACAGCACAGTGACACGTGTATGTAGTTACATTAATATTTTTTAAAAAGGAGGACATATTTTTGACAATAACAGCTACAATCACCTACCTTGTGGACGCCTCCCTAGGGAGGTGTTCCAGGCACGTCCAGCTGGGGGGAGGCCTCAGGGAGGACCCAGGACTAGGTGGAGAGATTATATCTCCACATTGGCCTGGGAACACCTCGGGATCCCCCAGTCAAAGCTGGTTAATGTGGCTCGGGAAAGAGAAGTTTGGGGTCCCCTGCTGGAGCTGCTGCCCCCGTGACCCGAGCCCGGATAAGCGGATGAAGATGGATGGATGCACAAAAGTAGCCAATTACTTCATGTAGAACAAGATTTTAAATATAATTATTTTTTCACAAGATTATTTGTTTATTTAGTCTGACCCTGTTGACAAAGCAAAAACAGTGATGGTGTGCAGGAGCCAGACATACCTATGAGCACATTGAGCTCGTGAGGCTCCAGCTGGTCCTTTGAGGTTT
>NC_060162.1:97474-98816 GCF_021292245.1 Micropterus dolomieu
GACTCCGTCATGGCTGCCAGAGACAGTCTGCTGCCATTCTAGCTGCTGAGTGTGAGTCAACCTGGGTACATTACTGTCAGAGATGATGTCATAGATGATGTCACTGAGGGGCTTACCTGAGCAGGTGAGATCCACGATGGAGGAAGAGTAAAATGATGATGTTACACACTCCCTCAGAGCAGATCCAGGCTGAACACAGTCAGAGATGATCCTCCACACAGGTCTGTCTGAGGACTCCTTTCTATCTCCTACAGAAACAGCAGAGCCACAGTCCAGCTCTCTACAGACACTAGCTGCTGTCTTCAGGGTCCAGACAGAGATAAGGTCACTCACTGGTCTCCAGTCTCCCTGTTTCAGCTCCAGTGTTCCTGCACAGCGACTGGCTCCTCCCACCAACCTGACATCATCAGGCTCTGAACAGAAACCAGAGAGTCATCAGTAAAACAATAAAGTGAGTTTCATCAGAAGAGAAATGAAGCAAATCAAAGCTGCAGCTCCTCTTCTACCTGAGCAGGTGAGTCCAACAGCTTTTCCAGGTGAGCAGGTGTTTCTAGCTGAGCCTGAGCTTCTACAGTCCAGGAGAGCAGACTCTTGGCCTCCACACTGGAACTCTTTGGTCCACATCGGAGCCTCCACTTCTCCATAGAGCGCCCCCTGGAGGACTGAAGGAGCCCCACAGCCAAGCTCCCTACAGACCACCTCTGCATCCTGCTGGTCAAAGTCAGCTTCACACACTGAGGACCACCTCTGGTTAGACTTCACCTCCAGTCTGCCTGAGCAAAGACTAGTCCCGTCCAGCAGCTTGACAGAGTCTGGAGAGATAATAGAAGATGGCCTTTCCTCATTTTCTGGTTTAATAAAACAATTTAAAATCTGAAACTGTAACAGAATATAATGCAGAGCAGCTCTCAGCTTTCAGATATGTTTCTCCTGTAGATCAACTTTTAATATCATCACTGCTGAATCAACGCAGACGTGACTGATTGAGGTAACCTCTTTAAATGAGCCTGTGGCACCTTTTTACCTCATCAATAATAAATTAAATCATTTTAATTCAGTTAGAAACTCCTGGACATTAATAGCTCCTGTGTTTTCTGTCTCATGTTCAAAGTTCTGCACATTCAGAATCTAAGTGGGTTCTCTGACATTTCCAGAATAAAGGTTCCCCTTCGAGGGAATTCGAACTGTGTCGGTTACGACACTATGGGAACGCCTCTAGGCGTAGCAGGTCTGAACGTGAATGAAATCACTCCAATCCTATTGGCTTGTTGCTAGAACGGGAAGGTGTGACGGAATAACCGGAGGAGTATAAAGCACACCTGTACACACTCATCATTAGCTT
>NC_060162.1:98916-108066 GCF_021292245.1 Micropterus dolomieu
GCTGAGGTCAGGTGAGTTCAGGTGAGTTCAGGTGACGTGAGGTCAGGTGAGTATAAACAGGTATAAAGAACTTTAAGAGAAGTTTTAAAAACTATCAAAGACAAACGTCCCTAAACTCTGAACGTGTGTGTGACGGTGAAAAACTGGACTGTCCCATTCTCACCATCCAGAGGGGAGGTCCCAGGTACGAATGGTGCAGTCCATCGCCACGGTAACCAGCCAGCGGCCATCAGGGCTGAATGTCTAAAAAAAGATATAAATACTAATATTATTTTTACTGTTAGCAGTCTGTTAGCATGCTACTTTAGAGTGAACATCGTTAGCAGTCTGTTAGCATGCTACTTTAGAGTGAACATCGTTAGCAGTCTGTTAGCATGCTACTTTACAGTGAACATCGTTAGCAGTCTGTTAGCATGCGGCTATTCCGCCAGTGTATGAATGAGTGTGAATGTTAGTTTCTGTTTGAGCACTTAGGCTCAGTGTATGAATGTGTGTGACTGGTGAATGCAGATGTAGTGTAAAAGCGCTTTGAGTGGTCGAAAAGACTAGAAAGGCGCTATACAAGTACGGAGCATTTACATTTACATTTACATTACAGTGAACATCGTTAGCAGTCTGTTAGCATGCTACTTTACAGTGAACATCGTTAGCAGTCTGTTAGCATGCTACTTTACAGTGAACATCGTTAGCAGTCTGTTAGCATGCTACTTTACAGTGAACATCGTTAGCAGTCTGTTAGCATGCTACTTTACAGTGAACATCGTTAGCAGTCTGTTAGCATGCTACTTTACAGTGAACATCGTTAGCAGTCTGTTAGCATGCTACTTTACAGTGAACATCGTTAGCAGTCTGTTAGCATGCTACTTTACAGTGAACATCGTTAGCAGTCTGTTAGCATGCTACTTTACAGTGAACATCGTTAGCAGTCTTCTAGCATGCTACTTTACAGTGAACATCATTAGCTGTTTTCTGGACCCACCATGTCGTTGATGTTGCCGTGGTGACCGGCAAACTTCCTGACAACACGCCTGGTTTCTATGTCGACCACCAGCAGTGTGAAGTCGTCCAGCGCTAATGCTAACATCCCGCTAACATAAAACAAACAAAAAAACCCCCCATGTTAGCCAACTATCTTTGTGCAGCGTCATGCTAACTGTTAGCCACATTTCTCTCTGGAGCGTGACGCTAACTGTTAGCTACCTGTCTCTGTGCAGCATCATGCTAGCCGGCGCAGCGTTTAGCTTTAGCTGCTCTTCCTGTTTCCGGCTCTTGAAGCGCCAGAACTTGAGCAGCCAATCAGAGCCTGCTGTGAGTGTCAGCTGGTTCAGAGTATCTGTGGCAACGCCTCGCACCGCCCCGCTGTGAGCTGGAACAAAAGGGGCGGGGTTAACGACAGAGAGAGACACAAAATGTCACAAACAAGACCAGGTGAACACACCATTATTCTCATCGCCGTAGCAACCACGGTGCAGGCCAGACTGCAGGTTGTAGACGTCGACGCGGCCACACGACAAACCAATCACAGCAAAGTTGCCACAGGAAGTGATGTCGACAGCCTGTTGACAGAGACAGGAAGTCACGTGACGCTCAGAGAAAGTGGGAGGAAGAACCTAAAGAAACACAGGTGCGATGATGCTGTTACCGTAGCAATGGCGTTCCTTTGCGTTACTGGCGGCTGCAGATGGTGAGCTCCCATGGTGCACCGCTGGTAGTTCCATGTGGTTGCTGCCAGGCGACCGCGATGACACGCAACGATGCCGTCCCAGTCTGACTGGCGAGCAGCAGCTGTCAATCAGAGAGACAACATGTCCATCAGCTACAGATTAAATTGGAGGTTTTCTCTATGTGGTTCTGTGTGGGTTCAGTTTGTGTCAGAGCGCCCACCAGAGGAGAACGCTGTTATGGCAGGAAGACGCAATTCCTCGTAGGACAAGCCCTTCTTCTTCTTCTGCTCCTTCTTCTTGTTGATGGAGCCTGATCAAAACAACAGAAACAAAATATTCATGTTACAGGGCGCCTGCCGTTACAGGCCGCCTGCTGTTACAGAGCGCCTGCCGTTACAGAGCGCCTGCCGTTACAGAGCGCCTGCCGTTACAGAGCGCCTGCCGTTACAGAGCGCCTGCCGTTACAGAGCGCCTGCCGTTACAGGCTGAACTGACCATGACCCAGGTTCTTGTTGAATCGCTCGTGGACGGTGGAGAAAGACTGCAGCGTCCCGTCCTGACCTGCAGGGGGCAGCAGAAACAATCTTTTAATTTGTTTCTCAAAGAGGAAAATATATTTATTAAACTGGACAAAATGTCAACAATCATGTGAGCACCAAATAATGTTGACAGGAAAAAAAGTAAACAAACACAACAATGTTAGTCAAACATTAAAAGCACCAGGCTGAACAATGAAATGAAGATGAAGCTGTTTATTTACCAGCACTGAGGATGTTTTTTCCATCGTTACCGTGGTGACGAATGGCGGTGGGTGGGGCACTGTGGCCCTGACGACTGCGCAGCAACCT
The DNA here is from genome assembly GCF_021292245.1 of Micropterus dolomieu. Taxonomy (NCBI): domain Eukaryota; kingdom Metazoa; phylum Chordata; class Actinopteri; order Centrarchiformes; family Centrarchidae; genus Micropterus; species Micropterus dolomieu. Next base: position 101,429 of record NC_060162.1, read on the forward strand.
GGCTCCGCCCCCCTCCTGGTCAAATATCCACACCTGCCACAAACAAGTCTTAGTATTAGTAGAGGAGAAAATAAAACCAGTGAATCTGAAGCAGCTTCGTACAAACAGCTCTCACTGTCACGTCCATCTGTTTTACCTTGATGGCGTTGTCGGCTCCGTTGGTGACCAATAGCGGCTCTCCGTGTAGGAAGGTTGCCGCGGCGATGGCTGTCCTGTGGGCCTGTCTCTGCTGAGTGACCAGCTGGCGGCGCTCCAGATCCCAGAATGCAATGTGGCCCTGAGGGCTGCCGGACGCCACAATAGGAGGACCGTCTGACAGAGAAAGCAGCACATGGATTCAGAGTGACTCACTGCACAGCTTCATCCTCTCCCTGCAAGATGGCCGCCGCGGTGACGGCTACACCCGGAGCCGTCTCCTCTGAGACGATCTGATTAACACTTTACAGAGGCTGTGACGTCCTACATCAGGCTCTGTGAGGACAGCTGGACCATCATGCACCGGGACAAACCCTGGTTCACAGCTAAGCTCAGACAGCAAGGCTGGAAGAGGAGGAGTTAGTACCGGGTTTAAGGAGTCAGGTTTAACAAGGAGGTGGGAGAAGCAACACGACTCAGAGGGACTGAAACACCAGACAGATCAGCAACTTTAAACCCATGAACGACTCTGTCCTGCTTTGAGACGTTAGGCCACTCCCTCCCTGTGACTACCACCTGTACCTGTTCTGAAAGCGAGCGAGCTGATTGGTCCCCAGTCTTGTGTGAAGCTCATCAGCGTTTCGTCCAATCGGATGTTGTGGATGATGATGCGACCCGTCGCCGTGCCGACGCCGACCACATCCACCGCGGGACTCTGGGAAATGAAACAGCAGTTCGTGAATCAGTCAGTCAGTCTGTTTCTTACTGTGTCTCCGAGGCTTAATGTGACGGACTGACCTGCTGCAGAACGGTGACGCCTGCCGACCAGCCGGGGAACGTGAACAGCAACTTACTGCAGACGAAGAAACAACGAGCACATTCTGTTAACGCTCGTTATGAAGTGAACGAGCTCTAAACGAGCTCCCGGCTGAGGCTTCGCTTTGTACCTGAACGTTCATGTGAAACAGCAACAAGTCGCTCACTTTATGATCTATTAACACGTCTGTGTGGGGACGCCCTCTGACTGTTACCGCCCTGCTTCTTTCAGTCAGCGTCAAAGCGTCAGCGCCCCGACACACGTCCCTGACGGACTAACTGGTTCTAGAAACATCACCTGCACATAAATCGCCCGCCTTAGCCTGGATGCTAACATGCTAACCTGGTCCTGATGTTCCAGAGCTGCAGTGCACCCTGGGAGCTGCCCAGCAGCACCTTGTTCAGGTAGGTGGAGGGGTGCATCATGGCCGACACGTCGAAGGTAGCGGGGTCAAACTGCAGCCGCAGGTACACATCTGAGAGAGAGAGCAAGGCATGATGGGTAGCAGGACAGGACAGGTGAGAGAAAGTGAAGCACCGCCCCCCCGCTCACCTCCTCCCTGGACGTCCCACACGATGACATCACCACCACTGTCAGCAGAGATCAGCTGATCACCCAGAGGAAGCAGCAGACGCACTTCCTGTCTGTGTCCATGGTAACACATCACCACCTGTACGGAGAGCAAACTGGGTCAAAATACTGTTTTTACCTTATTTAGTTTTTTTTATTCTAATTTCTACATTCAACAAACATTTTACATTATGAAAATAATAAAATAAATAAAAATCTAATTTAAACAAATCAATCAAAACTAAAATTTAACTTTAAAAAAAACAAAGTAATTTATTTCAAATACATAATAAAAATGTATTTTTCATTTTTTAAATTAAAAAACATCTTAATAATACAAAATACACTTTGGCTTAATTTGAGCATAAAACATGTTAAAAGTTCCTGATTAAAGAAATAAATAAACTAAATGGGAGCAACAGCAATCATTTAAAAACTAAAAGCTTTTATTTTGATGTATTTCAGCCTGTTTTTATTTTATAAACCTTAAGATTTAATCTGAAAAAAGAAAATGTTTAAAAGTTAAATTAAATGTATAATAAATGTTTGTAAACAAAGTTTTCGTGCCTCTTTGTTCCTGGCGAAGGCGCTGATGAGTCGTCCGGCGGCGGCGAACACCAACATCCTGTCCGCTGCCACACAGCTGATGTCATCTGATAGGCTGTTACCTAGGAAACCACCACATCACATCACAACACGGCAGCCAATCAGAGAGCAGAGCTCTCCGCAGCTCATCGGAGTGAATTCAGTTTTGAACGTTTTAAATGTACTCACTGACAGCGACGATGCCCAGCCTGTTCACCTGGAAGGAATCAACAATCAACAGTCAGTAATCAGGAACGACCACCGGCTGAAGCTGCTCACTCTGACCTGGGGACGCAGCGATTACTGGATTTCACTATTAACGGCGCTTTAAAACGTCACGGTTAATTAATCGTAAAAAGGCTCCGCTACACCGAGTGTTTCTGTTGCACGGAACGAAACTGTGGCAACTTGCACAAAATGAAAATAAAGTTACAGGAGCGGTGCACCAGTTTAAAAAGTTGTACACTGGCGAAACTCTGGCAGAGGGGCCAAACTGTGAAGCTTTAGTTCCACCAAAGAAACGTCTGAAGTCGGCAGTGTGGGAGCATTTCGGGTAAACCAAGTCTGGCCGGGGCGCCACTGAAGATGACGTATCACCTGTTCAAAAACTTGCCGTTAAAAGGTTTCTGTTTAAATATAAAGGTGTCACTTACAATCGATGCCGTAGCGGGAAGAGTCGAGCTTTCAGTGCAACGTAAACAAAGGAGGCAGGTGTAACCTTTCAGACCCACCGCAACGACGCTATGAGGCCCGTTATTTTCAGTGACTTGGTTTGTTGCTGGGTCGAGCAACGTGCACCGCACGGCGAGCTCGCGAGCACGCCGCGGTCTAACTAGTTGAACTTACACGCAGTTCAAGTCGCTTCTTTTCTGAAAGGGCCTTTATGGGAGACAGAACGTAGTCCTCTCAACATTTAACGTTTCATCACGTTGTCTCCTGTCTGGTGAAAATGGTGCCTGGTGTAAAACACTAAGACACATCAGCAGCTGACAGACTGCCAATGAAATGCATTTCAGTTAACACAGCACTCAAAAATCATTTTCCCCGCGGGGATAAAAGTTAATATTCCTCTTATATTAATAACACTGACATATTGTAGAAATATAATTTTTAATGTCATTAAATATTAAAAAGTCATTATTAATGTTGTGAAATTAATTAATGCGTAATAATCGTGATTATTTCTCTGACAATAATCGTACCAACAGAATCTGTAACGGTTGCACGGTTACTGATCCGCAGGGGGGCGGCGCCCAGGTTTCTGTTTTGATTTAGGTCTTCGTCTTCGCCGCTGCAGTCTGGACGGGAGGAGCAGACGTAGCAGAAGGTCTCCGTTTTAATTTGAAAACGCAGTAGCGTGGACGGGGCCTCAAGGGCCTCCTTTCTGCACCTGGGGCCCCGCCTGGCCTGGCGACCCCGGTCTCTATTGAGACTGAAGCTTAGTGCTTCTGTCCTGTAGTCCGGCGGCTGGTAGGATCTCTCTGGTTCTGTCGGTCGGTGGCGTGCAGCCTCCTCATCCTCGGGGTTCTGCAGCCGAGGAAGAGTCGGACGATACGGCCAAAAATGTTACCGCAATAAAAATTTCATTATTTCCAAATCGTTCTTTCTTTCGAGTTTGAAGGCAGATTTCCGCTCCAGATGAGTGAACGAACAGCGAAGAGAACATTCAAATCAGTTAGGATAAAATCTGTCAACAAATTAAAATAAGTAGAAGCCTTTTCAGCTCTTAAAAACATGAAGTCATCAAACATTTACTGAATATTCAGGAAACATTTGTTACGTTGTGATAATTATTGTTTGGTTGTCCAGCCCTGACCCGCGGTCTTGACCCTCATAGCCCTCGGCCTCCCTCGCCCTCCCTCGCCCCGCTTCACGTTCAAGCTCAAGGTGCTGGATCTGGGCTGAAACCCTCCCTGCACTGTGAGGAGCTTCCTGGTCTTCATGTCGGGTCCGGGTCTCTGAGGACCTGCAGGTATGCGTCGATGGCTCCGATCTTGTTCTTCCCGTCTTCAGGACCGGCCTTATTCTGTGGAGGTACTGGACTGTGGCGGACCCCCCAGGGTTTGCGTTAGCCTGTGGGACCCCGAGGTATTTGGAGCTGTACCGGAACTTTTGCAGCGTTGCCTTCGGGCCCCTGGGTTCTGATCGGTTTCCCTCTTCTTGGTGCCACCCGACCCCAGTCCAGCGTTACTGTGATCCTGTAGTCTGGATCAGTGAGTCCACGCCTCATCTCACCACACAGTACACGTGTAGTGAACACTGTGTGTGAGCAGGTGTGAACCGTGTGAGTGAGCAGGTGTGAACCGTGTGTGTGAGCAGGTGTGAACCGTGTGTGTGAGCAGGTGTGAACACTGTGTGTGAGCAGGTGTGAACCGTGTGTGTGAGCAGGTGTGAACCGTGTGTGTGAGCAGGTGTGAACACTGTGAGTGAGCAGGTGTGAACCGTGTGTGTGAGCTGCAGGTTTAACAGCTCATTATAATCATTATTTATTATAATGAGCTGATGAATAATGTGAATATTGAACAGGTTAAATACAAAAAGCTTCTTACGTTGTACGTGTGGAAACACTGACCGACCGCCGTCACCACGTAGAACTCCCGGTGCTTCTGGTGGTACCGGAGCGCGTGCGGCACGTGGTTGGAGTAAAGCCCCAGAACCCGGAACCCGGAGAACAGAGAAACGCCGCCGGTCGGCATGTCCGGTACCTGCCGAGGACTGACGGAGAACACGAGAGAACCGAGCCGCTGACCGACACCGGAGACACGGAGCCGCACGGGACAGTCAACACATGGGGGGCCGCACAGGAACTGAGTCCGGCCGGAAACAACGAGCGCCGACAGGAAGGTTCCGACCTGCCGTCCTTCTTCTTCTTTGCCCGGCTGTCTCGGCCCTGTTAGCGCTCTGCTGCCTCCCTGCGGCATAATGAAGTAGCTTCATTGCAAAACAGTGACAGAAATCTCAAGTGACTTACTAAACTCTACACAACAGTATAGAAACGTGTAACACGTGGACAGAAGAATGAATAAATGTCTTTTCTTTACTTTGACTTCTATAAAAACGTGTTTATAAATGTGGTCAAAGATGAATCTGCTGAGAACCAAATGTTTCTTTCTGGGTGCTTTTCATGTCAGTTTGTACTGATGTCTCTCATCAGCAGGGTAACATCCTCCAAACCTTTTTCATTTACAGATCGGCTCTGATCTGAGAAACACAAGCACAAACGTTCTTTTTATTTCCAGCTGGTGATTGTTCAGCTTTAAGGACGTTAATTACTTCCCGCCACTCAGCATTTAGTGTCTAAAGCTATGAAGAAATCCGTCCTTCGCTCAGCATGTTGCTCCGACCTGCTGTTAGAGACAAGTTAAGATAAACGAACGGATGTTGATTTCATAATATTTAATAAAACTATTTAAAACAGAAAATGAGAAATAAAACCAACAGTAATAAATATATTTAAAGTGACAGACCAGAATCCAGAGTCTGGACTTACAACAATAAAATGTGATTAAAAGTGAAGAAAGTAGTCAAAGAATAAAATAAACATTTCTTCTATGAATCTTTATGACGTTTTATTAAAACAATGAATCAATCAGTTGATTATCTGAGAGGATCACAGCGCCATGACACCACCGGGCGCATCATGGCCACAGGGGCCCTTCAGTGCCGACCGGACGGCCCCTGGTTCATGAATATATGACATTAACATTCTGCAGGAGCTTTTATCCAAAGAGGCGTTCGTCTGCGAGCCAGAAGCATCAACGCACTTAGAGACGACAGATGCTGCTCGCTCGGACGGTGTCATCGGGGAAGAAGAGAGAGATAACACCAGAGAGCTGAGGGGACAGAAGAAGAAGAGCACAGGAAGTGATGTCACAGGAAGTGTTCCCTGCAGAGTTTTCAGGAGCCTCTTGGAGTCAGAGAGCCCCTGCTCTGCTCAGCTGGCTGCTCCCAGGTCAGCTGCTCCCAGCTCAGCCAGCTGCTCCCAGGTCAGCCAGCTGCTCCCAGGTCAGCTGCTCCCAGGTCAGCCGGCTGCTCCCAGGTCAGCTGCTCCCAGGTCAGCCGGCTGCTCCCAGGTCAGCCGGCTGCTCCCAGGTCAGCCGGCTGCTCCCAGGTCAGCTGCTCCCAGCTCAGCCAGCTGCTCCCAGGTCAGCCAGCTGCTCCCAGCTCAGCTGCTCCCAGGTCAGCTGCTCCCAGGTCAGCTGCTCCCAGGTCAGCCGGCTGCTCCCAGGTCAGCCGGCTGCTCCCAGGTCAGCCGGCTGCTCCCAGGTCAGCTGCTCCCAGGTCAGCCGGCTGCTCCCAGGTCAGCTGCTCCCAGCTCAGCCAGCTGCTCCCAGGTCAGCCGCCTGCTCCCAGCTCAGCCGCCTGCTCCCAGGTCAGCCAGCTGCTCCCAGCTCAGCCGCCTGCTCCCAGGTCAGCCAGCTGCTCCCAGGTCAGCCAGCTGCTCCCAGGTCAGCTGCTCCCAGGTCAGCCAGCTGCTCCCAGGTCAGCTGCTCCCAGGTCAGCTGCTCCCAGGTCAGCCGGCTGCTCCCAG
>NC_060162.1:108166-121433 GCF_021292245.1 Micropterus dolomieu
GAGAGAGAGAGCGAGAGAGAGAGAGCGCGAGAGAGAGAGCGAGAGAGAGAGCGAGAGAGAGAGAGCGAGAGAGAGCGCGAGAGAGAGCGCGAGAGAGAGCGCGAGAGAGAGCGCGAGAGAGAGAGCGCGAGAGAGAGAGCGCGAGAGAGAGAGCGCGAGAGAGAGAGCGCGAGAGAGAGCGCGAGAGAGAGAGCGCGAGAGAGAGCGCGAGAGAGAGCGCGAGAGAGAGAGCGAGAGAGAGAGCGCGAGAGAGAGAGCGAGAGAGAGAGCGAGAGAGAGAGCGAGAGAGCGCGAGCGAAAAAGAGCGAGAGAGCGAAAAAGAGCGAGAGAGCGCGAGAAAGAGAGAGAAAGAGCGAGAGCGAGAGAGAAAGAGCGAGAGAGAGAGAGAAAGAGCGAGAGAGAAAGAGCGAGAGAGAGAAAGAGCGAGAGAGAGAGAGAAAGAGCGAGAGAGAGAGAGAAAGAGCGAGAGAGAGAGAGAAAGAGCGAGAGAGAGAGAGAATGAGAGAGAAGTGACAGCTGGGTGTGATGAAGGTAAATCATTTCCTGGTTCAGTCTTTATTTTGAGGCGCCATGTTTCCATCGAACTGTCCTGTGAATTTTGAGCGTAGTTTTGAAATGTCGCTAAAAAGAAGTTAAAAGAAACTGAAATCTGTGCGTTTCCATCAGCTGGTTTGGAGCGAATGAACTGTCGTTACGTTAGTTGACGTTACACGTGGCTGTCATAAACAAGACGTCTGGGTCTAAACCAGAAACAGAACCAGACGCAGGAACCTGAGGGCCGCTGATCTGAGAGAAACAGAGAGGGTCCTCAGGAATGCGTTTCAAGCGGGCAAACTGCTGCCAGCCACGTCTCCGCACGCCATGGGAATATCCGGTGTTCTGCCAGATCATGCTTTTAAACACTCTAATTTCCTCTGTGGGGATAAATGATTCAAAGTGTTCTCGACACTGAGCAGAAACATGCGGCGATAACTCGGCGTGCAGAGCGAACGCATCACTCAGCAGAACAGCTGATGAAGGCTTCCTGCCCAGATCTGCATCCACCTCTGTTCTCAGCACAAACGAGCTGCAGGAACTTCTCTGCAGGCGTGCAGAACTCTGCACAGCCGGGCGAGACGCCGACAGCAGAAACAGCTGATCGGTCGTGAGTTACAAGTTCGCGACGTCAGAACTGATTCAGAGAAAGTGTTTCCATCTCCCGTTTAGGGCCTTTTCCACAAAAAACAGCTCAAGCAAGAGAAAAACATTTTTTGTAAAATGAAGGAATTTATTTCTCGAATGTTGCAGTTTCAATGACCTTTTCTGCCGCAGTCAAGCTCAGCTCCCGTCAGGTTCTGCTAAAGTCGCTGTTCTTATAGAAACTCCAGTTTGTTCAGGCCGGACAGAAAGAGCTCAGTGTTCCTCATTAACTGTGAAAGGTTTTGAACAGGACGCGTCTGATGAAGGTCATCTGTTTACAGTACGGCTGCAACGATTAGTCGGCAGAATCGACCACGTCATCGGCGTGAAATTTAATTGTCGACGCTTCATTACAGAGAGGCCGTTTATTACAGAGAGGTGTTTCCTCTGTGCGCCGCTGCTGAATAAATAGAAATTTCCCACAATCATTAAACTATGCGCTACAAATGTTTTCATTCGCACGCTGTGGGAGCGCGGCAGCCCTCAACGCTCGGCTCGCTTCCTCTCCTCGTTCTATGCAGAACACACGTGACACATGATTTAACAGCAGCGTCACTCTGAATCAGGAGGTGCGTAGCGAGCGTTTGATTGTCCGAGCGGCAGGAAGTGACGCTGAACGCGAGCGGAGGAAAATATTCTGGCAGTAAATGTACGGTGTCTGTTACAGCGTGTCGGCTTCTCAAGACCAAGAAAAGTCTGTCGTTTCCCAGCTGCTGCCCAGCTTTTTTCTCCAGATCTAAAGGTTGGAGTTCCTCCAGCAGACTGATCTTTGGCTGTTTAGCTTTTCCAACTATTTGTTCAGAGAGATGGTGAAAATAACGGCCCAATATGATGTTGTGAAATTACATATATTTCATTGGAAAACATAAAATATTCTCGGCGGAGGAGTCCCAAACCCCCCGACCAACACCAAAGCATTCATCTAAAGCGGACGTTAAACTGGGAAAACACTGCAGTTTGAAGCATCGCATGCTCAGGGACACCAGAGCGATGCTGCCGAGACGCTTTGGGTTTTAATACTCGGACACACGGCGCTTCACCTCCGTCCCAGGAGAAACACTGACAGACGGCAACATTTCTAACTGCAGCGCAGCACAGGAAGTGCTGAGGGCAGCGTCGCCTCCGCTGTCTGCTTCATTGTAAGATACTCACGAAGAAGAAGCGGAGAAAGAGACGAACACTTCTGCTCGCTGTATCACTAAATACGCTTCTGAGAGGTTTTGAGGCAGAAATCAGCTGGAGAACTTGAATATCGGCAGTTTTACCAAACTTGATGGCGCATTGAAAATCTGCTTTTTGTGGTTGAGAAGCTCCACAAGCGGCGCGAGGTTAGCGGAGCCAGCTGTGGTCCCGCCCACACAGCGCGCCCTGGTCCAAGTTCCTCGGACCACTGCAACTGGCACCGCTCTAACACTTTAAATCGAGGAACATGCGGCCCACAGATCGTTCTCCACTTATAGAACCTGTGAGCACTTTGGAAAAACACAGAACAGACGTGTGACGGGACGCCGCTGGTTTCTCGTGACATCGTCGGTGTAACGTGGTCACAGAACCTGCCTTTGTTTTATACGGTTAAACAGCTAAAGTGTCAAAGTTAAAACCAGCTTGGCGACTTTAAAACTGAACGATTAATCGTTTTCCAATCAAAACTGCGATTAGAAAGAACGCCATTACCTAATCGTGACGGCGGTGATTAAAATGTAGCTTAATTAAACGTCTGACCCGTTTTAAACAGTCGTGCCGTTACAGATTCAATCTGTTGTCGTCCTTGTGTGACAGACCTGTTAACCAATCGCAGCGTTGTTTACAACAACAAACCAAACTGAAGAAGGACGCGGGATGATGGCGCCGAGCAAACCGACACAGGCAGCGGCTGTGCGGCGGTTTTCTCCGGCGTGTTTCAGCAGCGGAGTGTTAGCGTGTTAGCAGACACCATCTGTGAGCTCGCTGCGCCCTCTGCAGGCTGAGCATTTCAGAATAAGAGCGTTCTGCCCGTCTGATTTTGCTGACTTGTTCAGTTGTCCTGACCTTTGAGCTTCTGCCATGGTTCAGTAGCTACGTGGTTAAACTGTTTCCTGTTTGTCTGTTTAAACTGAGTTTATTCTTGATGTACGATCAGGAGTCTGCACACGGTGTTTTATTTTGAAAATCGACCAGATTCTCACTGCCGTTCTGTGTCTGACTTCCTGCCTGGTTCATCTGCTCTCTGGTGCTTCTCAAGTCTCCAAATTGCATCCACGTTTTCTCACTTGCGTCTTTTCCTTGGATCTTAGTCCCGCCCACCGGGATTCATGGAGAGACGATAGCAAGCCAGGAGAGAAGGGACGAGGAAACATGTTTCCAGAGACATGAAGCGTCCTCTGACACGTCACGGCACGTGAAGCGGATCCAGCTGTGATCAGCTGATCACAGCTGGTACGTGTGGAGCTTTTGTTGTTCAGACCTAAAATGAACTCAGATTTTAACAAGAAAGTGAATCATAAAACAACTCAAACAGAAGACTTTGCAGTGAAACACTTGCAGGGCTCAACAATAACGGGGGCCCGATGGCCGGGGGCCAGTAAAACTTGTCTTCGGGCCAGTAAGTTTCAAACCCGCTGTTTAACGCTGAGCCTTGACCTGAGTGAGTCAGTCAGTCCGATCAGCTGCAGCGTCCAATCAACATAACAGCTGACCGTTAGGGGGCGTGTCTGTCTGTAAAAGACCTCCACGAAGGACGCGCTGGTGTATCCTCGATCCCCGGAGCGCGAGTAAGAGCTCTGGGACGGATGATGGCGAGATGGCGGAGTGAAACAACTTCCTGTTCAAGCCAGGAAACGACAAATAAGAGACCTGAGCAGCAGCCTGTGCTGCCTGATGCGGCTTCAGTCAAAAACAGGCCGGCAGTGAACATTAGGGGGAGGAGCCGGCTGGTTTCCCGCTGGCGCCGACGCCGGTAAACCTCGGTCACTTCATGTTGCGTGTCAGCAATTGACTTGAAAGATATTTAATCAGTTAAATGGTTTAATTAGAGTTAGTGGTGACAAAATAATCGTGACTAATCAAATAACTAATTAACAGATTAGTCGACTCTGACAATAAGAGTTTGGTATTTAGAGTTGACACACTGATGCAGAGCAGCCGTGAAGGCGAAACAGGTCGGGTTCTGCTCCCCGAGACCGGCTCAGGTACAGGGGTCCACTACAGGAGGCTCTCTGATCCACATCGGTCTACATGACTCTTTATCACAAGACCTCCCATGATGCTCAGCGGCTGACTCACACCCATCAGCAGGAAGTGACCGAAAATACACTGAATATTCATAATAACTAAAAGGTTTTATTATTTCAGCAGAAAAGAACAAAAAACTACTGAATTACATGAATAAAAGCACCTAAATTCACAGTAACACATGTAAAGCAGCGTGTTAGCGTTAATATTACATCACTGGAGATGAAATCATTTCCAGGTTTTAAGATGTTTTAGTCACAACATGGGGTTTGTTAAACTAGACAAATCAACCAAACCTCCTTCAGATTTCCGCCACTTTTATTAAATACCCCTCCTGACATGCAGACACTCGTATAGTATCTGACCTTGGACGTTTAGTATTTAAAGTACAGGACACAACCTTTAATCCGGCGCATATTTAATTCATAAACTATCGCGGTTTAATAGGTTTATTTATAATTGATTTGAGCTGACAGACGGTGGGGAGGAGCAGAACAAAACCCCGCATTATACCAAATTACCGTGAGGGTAGGAGAAGCTGCTGTAGGCCGAACTGAAAAGAGGAAGGTGATGATTGTAAAATGATCTCCTGTTTGTTTCTGAGTTGATTTAAAATGAAACCGGGAGCGAAAAATCTCTAAACCGACAGATTTCTCTATGTACCCAGGCTGTCAGCAGCCCGCCGGGGTTTCTCCTCATGTCTACAGGTCCTGCAGGGTCCTGCAGGGTCCTGCCACCTGCTCCTGCATGCTGGTCTTTATCTTTCCTTCCTCACAGACTCATTTTTCACCGTTTTAACCCGCTAACAGTTAGCGGGCCGCCGCGGGCTGGCAGGCCGCCTTCCTACTCACGTTTGCGGGCCTCGGCCACCTTCTCGGCCGCCCTCTTCTCCGCCTGCAGCAGCTGCTGGATGCCCTGAGACTGACTCGCCATGTTGGACTCGAGCCGGAGGAGGATTCACTACGACCACGATCAGGACCAGGACCAGGACTTGTCTCTCTGTTGACCGCAGTCAGCTGATGCCACGTCACGATGCGCTCACGTGACGCCGTCACGAGGAGTTTTTTTTCTCTTTTTAAATAAACTTTATTCACAAAGACAGATCAAATAAAAAGAAATAAATTAATATATATAAACCTTTTACTGAGAGATTATTATAAAGAGGTTTAATAGAGTTTTGGTTTGATATTATAATTTTGAAAAGTGTGAGTTCTCTGAAGCCTTAAGGACGTGAAACTTACCAACAGCACACCTTATATTAGAGAATCACTGACGGGCTGTGAGTCAGTGTCATGATGTAGAAACAGGACCTCGTCTCCTTTCTAGTTTACAGAAAGAACCTAAAGGGGACACATCTGTTTTAAATGTGTTTATTATTACAGGGACAGTTTATATGAACTCCTCTAAATGTGTTTGGAGGGAGGGAGATGATTACACAAACAATGAAAAAGATCTTTCCCAGCTAGTGAGAGCGGAAATCTCAATAATAAGAGATCCTTTGGAGCTTTTTAAAACCAAAAACCTTTATTACAGACAAGATCCTCATTTTCCCAGAATTAACCTCTATCGGTAGAAGGTCTTGACCAACCAGCACAGCCTCATCGATTCACTCTTATGAACCTGGACTGTTTCTCAGTAACACATTCTGGTTGTTCTGTAATCTTCATCAGTGTGGAGAGAAATTTAACAGCCGTTCTCTCAGCTTCAGGAGCTCGTTTGTGGAAACTGGAGTTTGGTACATTTATAATTCTAAGATAACAGAAACTGTGGCCGGCCACGCCTTTCCAAAAACAAATTAGGAATATTAAACCTTCGACAAACACTGCGTGATCCAATTGATCCTGAACATCTGGTTGGCAGTTTGAAAGCGTTCTTCAGAGCAGCTTCATGTGTTCATGTTGAGTCAGTGGCTTTCCGTGTCTTCAGGTCAACATGCGGTGAAATGTTCTGCCTTTGACCACAGCAGCCTGCATGGGATGTTGAGGTCCAACAAGGAAACACCTTCTTTTTCTTTTTGGGAGAGAAGTTAGTGGGTACGACTGTTGATAACAACTCATGGATGTTTTATCAGAACCTCACAGTTACTCTGGTTCACCTGAAGACCAGATGCCTTAGAGAATACTTCCTCCAGTTCTTTCAGAATTTGTGCAATATAAAGTGCACAGGTTAATGAGCTCAGCAGCAATTAAAAATAAGAATGGGGATATACTGCTGAATAATCTAACATATCTTATTACTTACATGTCTGTCCTTCATGAGGCCAGACGGAGTTGGTGTAGGATTTCATTCAGACAGGGTTTAAGTCTTTGAATTTAACAAAGATATCAGACGCCATTTATCTAAATCCAGACTGTCTTTGTTTGGCTTATTAGGGCAATGAGGCCTAAAACAGCCATGATCATATCTTTAACGTCCTTCCAGAAAGTTCTGTGATGACCCATCAGGACTGGGGTCTCTTATTGGACGGACATTTTCTTTTGATAACAGCATCCAGTTCACTGATCGTTAAAGGACTTCCAAGACTTCCCCCACTTATTTTAGGAATAAATGGACAAACTTTATCAAAGAAGGAGCAGCAAGAGAGAGGGTCAAAAGAGGAGGCGTAAAATCAGAGATTGAACGTGAGATTGTTTTTCTCAGCAGAATGAAAGAAATCTTCTTAGTTTCTCCACTTTTTTTTTTCCCAGCCATTTTTGCCCTCGATCTGAAAAATGCCCCTTCTGCCTTTTCCTTGCTTATTCAGCTCTTCTTATAAAGACTGCAATTTTATTTTATTTTCATCACAGGAACTGGAATGTTCAAAATATGATTTATTTATATTTTTTATTATTTATTTATATAAGTCCTTGTCATTTTAGATTTTGAATATTGTTTGCCAAACTTAATTGAAAACTTTAAATTTTAAACTTTTAGAAATAGAGGAGACATCATTTCTGGTTTTAAAGTTATTAATAATTTCCCTAATGCCCGAACAAAAGGAGGCTTGTTGCAGAAAAGAGAAGTTAAGTTTCCAATATCCTGGAAGATCAATTCCTGCATGGTCTGTAAGAGGAAGCACGAGGAAGGCGCCACTTCTGAGCCAAGTCAGCTTTGAAAAAAGTCATTATCTTCATTTTAACTTGGAACGGTCAGTAAGGACACAGAAACTGTATGGAATGGAGCCCGTTGTGCCCTGCAAATAATGAAAGATAAAGAGAGGGTGAAATAAATCATCCCCTGAAACAGCCCAGAAGAGTCGACTATCTGAACAGTAACATTAACGGTAATGTTCTTGAGTCCATTGAACTGATAAAATAATAACTCTGCCTGTTAAGGAGAAACATTTGTAAGACTATTGCTGACCTTTAACTTCAGATTAAGTGAACTAATGTTACATGTAGCTTAGGATAGCAGTTAGCCTATTTATTTAAGTTTCTATTATTTCATTCATATTTTAGTTTTGTAACATATTTATCGGCCTTCTTGCTATGTAGAAGCTCAACCAGCAGAGGTCACTCTGCCCCCTTCTGTGGCGCCAACAACCAACAAGTTTCTATCAAAGAGAAGGCTGCACTGCTACCAGAGGAAGCTAATCACTGAGTTTGAAGGGTGTGCAGAACTTCACCTGCCTTCCAGCTTCTCTTTCTGTCACCACTTCAATGTTAAAACAAAACACTTCCAAAACAAATCTATTGAGTTGAATACTTTTCTAGTTTTGCAATTTTATGACATTTAATTTGCCAGTGAAATATAAAGTATTATGTTTTTAACGTAGCCTCCTCATTAGTTATGCAGGCCTGGTGAGCATTTTGAGTAAAAAGCATCTTTTACTGCCTTTCTTGGGTTTGATTCTGTTTGTTGAGCCACCAGGGAAGGGCAGAGCTGTGTACACTGAAATAAAAGTTGAGTCATTTCACATCAGGTAAGGTGTGGAAGATAACTGTGCTAAATGATCATCTATGACTATCTGGGGCAGTTTTGGGGGGGTTCCAACAGGGGCCAGTGCCCCTGTAACACCTTGGACCCCCCTCTGAACAAAAAGTCTACAGCAGCCCTATTCAATTGGCGGCAAGATGAGAGGAGGTTTTACATCAATGATGCTTGGTGCTCAAAGGCAGTCAAGATGGACTCTGTTTGCTAAATGTCAGACTGTTGATGTGAAGAATGAAGATGAAACTTTTATATTATCATTTAGTTTCTGCTGTTTATACTCACCCAGATGCAAATTTAAAAAATGCACTTTGGAATGTTCTGGGTGAGATTTACAGTTTTATATGTATATAAATAACTGTATAGGGTTTTTTGGTGTTGTTGTTTTATTTTATATGTTACCATATTTTAATATAGGCCTACACTTATTTATATGTTGTGTGTATGTGTAGCATGAAGGAACTACAAATTTAGTTCCGTTATGCAGCCTTGTGCTGTATAATGACTTATTCATCAATGTGTCCCTGAGCAAGACACTTAACCCCTCGTTACTCCAGAGGCGTGCGACCTCTGACATGTATAGCAATTGTAAGTTGCTTTGGATAAAAGCGTCAGCTAAATAAATAAATGTAAATGTAATATGTATGAACGACCTTGTACCTTGTAATATAACAACAAAAGTAAACTACATGTATCATGTGTAGGGTATGGAAGTAGCTAAAGAGTGAACTATATCGTTTCCTTTTCATCTTTGTTGAGTTTCACAACTGTCCAACCTGCAGCCTCTCCGCTCCTCTGTGTGTCTGCAGGGCAAAGTCAGACAGCTGATCAGTGGACATTACCGACGTTTACGACAACTACGCTCGTTAGTGTAAGTACGTGGTTCAATAAAAACCTAGTGACTAAAAAGCCAATATTTTACCAACTCACCTGTTTAATAAGCATAAACACACAAAACGCAATGTTTTAGCAACATTGCTAACAGCCAGCTAATGTTAAATGAACACTGTCTTCACTGACAGCGCCGCGCGTGAGCTGAGAAGCACCTCTGGCTTTGAGGGAGACCATCCTGTACCTGTCTTCATCTTCATCTTTCTGAGAGGATTGCAAAACATGACACCAGCGGGAGTTATCTGGACGATGCTGTGAAACTGAGCTTGCTTTAAAGGGTTAAACATCGCAGCCCAACAAAGGAGGAAACAGCTACGAGCTCAGTGACGGTCGGATCGTAACGTTTATTAAACTCTGTGGAAAATGTTAAACAGCACTGCGGGGCCGCAACGAGTCTGCAGGCTCTCTGAAAAACTTCAGTCCTCCAGAAGTTTGACCAGAGGAAAAGCCGCCGCTGCGCCTTTCTCCTGAAGTGAGCCTGCTTTGGTGAGTGAAGCATTGTTAATCATCGTGACTGTGTGCTGCTGCTCCGTGTATGGGACAAACTGTTGT
Organism: Micropterus dolomieu; assembly: GCF_021292245.1. Lineage (NCBI taxonomy): Eukaryota > Metazoa > Chordata > Actinopteri > Centrarchiformes > Centrarchidae > Micropterus > Micropterus dolomieu. The sequence continues at coordinate 117,908 of NC_060162.1, forward strand.
GCTGGATCGGTTGATACCAGGCTATGGATTGCGCTTGTTGTCATGTAGCCGCTTTCATGCTGCTTTATTATCCACGATTATTATGCCAATATGGCGGCTGGCTGCACTGGATGAAAGGTAACCCTTTTTTAAGGAAAAGGTCAACTAGTGTATTTGAAGAAAAATTGCCCAACACATACAGATACATAACACATTAAAACAGGATTTTTATGGCCGCTTGCTATAATGCAAACACATTTTTTACATCTCCTCCTACACCGTAGCTCCAATTGCCACCAAATATTCTCTGTATCATCATTGGACTTTACATATATAAAGTTGTATAAAGCTTGTTGATGGCTCCTTTCGTTTTCAAGATATTGACTAATAAATGTGTAAATTGTTTGTCCAATCAACACAAAACTTGCAGGATATCTCTACATCAGCACCTCAGACATACCCTGAAAGTCTCATTCAAATCCACCGCTAGGGGGTGCTATAAATGCATCGTAACTGGATGTGGAATGATACAAATCAAGCTATGGATCAGAAAATGGTTGTCCAGTTGTTACAAAACTTGCAGGATGTGTTTTATACATAGACTGTATATAAAAATGGACGTAGCATCCGTGACGTCACCCATTGGTTCCTGAAGAGCCGTTTTGAAGCTCAAAATTAGCGGAGCTGGCCGGCGCCATCTTGGCACCACATCACCGCGCGTCACTCACGGATAACCAAAAATGGGCAAAGAGGCGGGTCGTAGGTGGAGCTGAGGTGACGTGTTGCTCAAACCACTCCCGCCTAGCTCAACGTGACCGAGTTAGCTCATGCTAAGTAGCTAATGCTACATGCTACTCTGCGGTGCTGTACTGTGGAGGTTGGAACCTGCGGCTGGTTGTTACCAGTTTACCGACATTACCAGTTACAGTCAAGGTAAAGTCACATTAAAACACTGAGGCATCTTTTAGAGGAGCATCTCAAAAAATTAGAATACTTAAGAAAGGTTCATTGTGAGCATCACAACCAGACTGAGAGAGTACAGGCCTCAGAAACCTTTGCAGGTGTTTATACATTTATAGATAGTGGAGTTTTTATTTCCATGAGCTGTAAACAGTAATCATCAAGATGAAAGCAAAAAGGTTTTGAAATGGTTCACTTTGTGTAATGAATCTAGAATATATCAGAGATTAACTTTTTGAATTAAATTACATTAGAAAATTAACATCACCACAATATTCTATTTATTAAAGAATCATCTGTATTTACTTTATATTTTTCATCACCTGAAGAATTTATTACACATTTTCCTCCCAGAGTCACACTGTGGATCAGATGTCCCACCTGCTGCCAGAGAGCTGCAGAGACCTGGAGTCCTCATTGTGCTGATGGGGTGGACTGATGTGGAAAGGCGTTCTCTCCGGTTCTCTCCTTCTGTTTTCTTTGAGTTTTAAATATTGTCCATATTTGTATCATAGATCCATTTAAAAAATATATATGGTTTATGGTTCACTTGTAATAAATTCTATATATATTAGCACTCCCTGTCTTTACTACTTACTGAAAAGCTAATCGTATACCACAGATAAAACATGAAACATTAAAACTGAACTCTTGCTAAAGAACATCAGTCTAGTATAAGTTGAAAAGTGAAAATACTCCCAACATGTTTCACATGAAATGTTGAAAAGTAATTATGCACTGAATTTCTGTGTGTGCAGGAGTATTTTTACTTTCTACCTTATACTTTAAGATAAATAAGGAGCCATACACCCAGTACCCATATACTGTATTACAGAGCCTGAAGTTTCTGCCTTGTTTGCTGCTCTGATATAAGTCTAGTTTAAACACAGAATAATGTGGGCACATCCAAACCATCCTGTGGGTAAGTGCTGACACAAAGAATGATCTGCACAGAGTAATTATGAATCCCACTAGGTGTTTTTTATTGTGACTTTGCAAACTCACATGCACATGTAGTAAATAGGTGAGTCTATACAATGTAAACTACACAAGACCTTCTCAGAGGTCACAATAAATGACACCTCCTACAGGGCTTCAAAACTATTCAGTGTGCAGATAATTCTTTGTTTTTCACTACAGAGTAACTTCTCAGTCAATGTCACATTTGTCTCTTAAAGAAATGTCAAAATAAAACAGTATACAACATCAACCTTTCATTTTTTACTTTCTACTAACACATATGTAAAATGTTAGCCTATAAATAACATCTTAATAATTTCATTTACAGCTGTTAACTATAATATATTAAGTTTATTTAAAATTAAAATATAAAACTGATGATGAATGAAGAATGATTTTATTATGTATAATAAACTCTTGTCTTGCATTCATGAAAACATCAATATTAAAAGGTTACAAATGTAAAAGTAGTTTTGTATGACTTGAAATGTGTTGGGAGTTATTATAATGATATAATCTGTTCTATCTATCTGAACCCAGTGATATAATTTCACGTCAGTAGTGTTCAGGTGTTGTGAGTAAAAAGAAAAGCAGGAGCTGAAGAGCTGGAAGCTGGAGCTGTTCTCTCCTGAAGAGCTGGACACAGCTAATCACATCTGGAGGGTTCTGCAATCAGCTCCTCTGGCACCTGTAAAGACAACAACAGCATACAGTTAAGCAGCTTCTTCCAAAGAGCCATAAAGCTACTGAACTCTGAGATCACCTCAGCATGAAAACGTCTCGGGTTACGTATGTAACCCTGGTTCCCCGAGAAGGGGAACGAGACACTGCATCGGTTATGACACTATGGGAACGTCTCTAGGCGTAGCAGGTCTGAACGTGAATGAAATCACTCCAATCCTATTGGCTTGTTGCTAGAACGGTAAGGTGTGAAGGAATAACCGGAGGAGTATAAAGCACACCTGTACACACTCATCATTAGCTTAAACTATGAAGCAGGCGCTTCAGGCGGGGAGAGAGGTGCGGCGGGCCGACGCAATGTCTCGTTCCCCTTCTCGGGGAACCAGGGTTACATAAGTAACCCGAGACGTTCCCCTTCAAGGGAACTCGAACTGCGTCGGTTACGACACTATGGGAACGAGATACCCACTAAACCATGCCAAAAACCCCGCCTGCCCCTGTGTGCAATAAAGTGGCACGACTAAGAGGAGAGCGCACGAGTGCCAGGTGCCGAAGGAAGGTCAAGACTGTAAAACTGAATGAATGAGTGCGGAGTGGCCCAGCCAGCCGCTAAACAAACATCCTGCAAAGAGGCCCCGAAAAGGAGGGCTCGAGAGGCCGCCATGCCTCTGGTAGAATGAGCCCTCACAGCCACAGGTGAAGGCAAACCGCGCACCTGATAGGCCAGGGAATAGTCTGAACAATCCAGTTGCTAATAGTATGTTTGGATGCAGGGAGCCCGGCCCTGGGAGACCCAAAACACACTAGCAGCTGGTCAGCCTTCCTCCAACGGGAGGACCTCAGAGTGTAAATACTCAGTGCTCTGACAGGGCAGAGCAGATGAAGTCTCCCGTCCTCCGCCGTCACATGAGGTGGAGGATGAAATGCCTGCAGCACTGTGGACCCT
>NC_060162.1:121533-134644 GCF_021292245.1 Micropterus dolomieu
TAGTCCCAGCTCATCCCTTTCTCCTCTTGTGGCTCCAGAGGCCTCAACCGTGTCCGCTTTTCCGCTGGTCAAAGTGCCTGTCTAGTAAACAAGAGGTCCTGGGTTCAAATCCCAGCGGTGCCTAAGTGGAGTTTTCAATAACGATACGCCACTTCCCAAGGACAAAAACCAGAATAACCTCATGTGCGTTCTACGCAGCTTCAAGAAAAACGCGAGTGAGCGAGTAGAACGTGGCAATCCTAAGACTTGATTCCAAAACCAGACCACCTGAAACAGGTAGCGTAGTTGGTGAAAGCGACTGTCTTGTAAACAGTCCTAGCAGTGCCTCTAGAGCTTAATGTGTCCACGGGAGCCTCTACCTATTCAAAACAGGAAATTGCTCCTTGTTTTAGTAAGTTCACTTAAACATCCTCTAACGGAATAACTGGAAATGGTGTACATGTGCTTCCATAGAAATATGAATCCAATCGGGCTCATGGTGGCGCTGTAAACACGGCTTAAAAATGTAAACTTTGAAAGGTCACGCCCCTCACACCGTAAGTCCTATTGACTTTAAATTTCTCACAGAGGTCAAGCTCGATGCGCTCTACAAAAAAGCTTCAACTTAAAAATTTTGAATTTTTCAAAAAATACATTTTTGACATCTTGACATCAAATTTTCAGTGAATCATCTTTGGATCAAGCCTATTGTTGTATAAAGCATGTCGATATCTTAATTGCTTTTCAACATATTGACCAATGAACTTCAATAAGGGCGTGGCTCTGGACATAAATTAACACAAATAAGCAACCGTAAGGCCAATCATTACAAAACTCACAAGATACATTCAGAAAAGTGCCCCAGATATACCTGGCCAGTTTGATGCACATTTGCCACCAAGGGGCACTACAAGCGCAAGAAAGGTTCTTAGCATTACACAAATTTGACTATAAACTATATCACATATTCATTCTCCAATCATCACAAATCAGGATATGTCCTCATATGTAGCTGAAACATGCCCTGAAAGTTTCATTCAAATTGAACACCAGGGGGCACTATAACTGCAAACAAATGATAAATCGCAAATCAGGCTACAAAATACAAATTGTTTGTCCAATCAACACAACATAAACTTCCATGATATGTCTATGTAAGGACCTCACACATACACTGCAAGTCTTGTTCAAATCGACCATTAGGAGGCGCTTTAAATGCATAATAACTTGTTACAAAATTTGCAGGATGTGTTTCATAACAATGTTAAACCACACGTATGTACATGATATTATTTTAAAGTCGCAAGTGCGAAAAAAGTTTTGAACAAGCGGCTATATTATTTTTTAGATATTATTATTTAATTTTTACATTTTAGTTTCCTAACAAATGTATACTTGCTATGTGGAAGCTCAACCAGTAGAGGTCAATTTACCCCCGCTGAGGCGTTCTGACTTGGATTTATATGAAAGAGAAGGCTAGCACTGCTACCAAAGGAAGCTAGTCACTGAGTTTGAAGGATGTGCAGAACTTCAGCTGCCTTCCAACTACTCTTTCGATGGTGCTTTACCTGCTAAAAACGCTCAGCTTCCACAATCTACTGCTACCCATTCTGTGTCAAAGCCAAACACTTCCAAAAATCTGTAGAGTTGTACATAGTAATTATAAGATATTTGAACTTATAAAACTGATTACAGGTGAGGGGAGTGAGGACGCTCGTGTGTGTTGCCGCTTCACAATCTAGTGATCCACCATGGAAAAACAATCTGGGATTATCTTTTCTTGTACCACCGACTGGATAACTCTCTGCCATGAAACCTGGATTATCGACTATTCTCCCTCGTCTTCACTGCATGCGTGGTTTAACATTGGATGCATCCTTGCCTGGCCCTGTCTTCGGTAGCTAAATTAGCTGGTGCTTCCTCGTACCATTATGTCGCAAATTAAATACTCCTCCCCAGAGCTCCTGATCCTCCTCTGTCACATCACACCAAATTGTTTTGATACCATCAAATTTCTCAAACTCCTGCGTCGCCACCGCTACATAGGGGCTACCGACATAAGTTTGTTTACATGGACCATGCTATTCCCACTGTTCTGTCGGACAGACGCCCTGTCGCAGTGAGACGACGTCATCACAACAAACCACATGTGTGTTCTGTCAATCTGAGGCCCCTGGTCTGTGTTGATGTTGCTCCTACTTCACTGCCTGCCTCAGCACCTACTAACAGGACTGCAATGTTCATGTTATTGAACACTCGCTACCTAAATAATAAAGCACTACTCATACATGACATCGTTACTGACAGGAAAATGGATTGTCTTTGCTTAACAGAAACTTGGCAAAATCAGCAGGATTTTATGACACTCAACAAGCCACCTCACCAGGCTATGTGTACATACAGAAGCCTCGCTCTACGAGCCATGGTGGTGGTCTGGCTGTTATCCATCAAGCTGACATCCCAGAGAAAGAACTTCCAGTGCCTAACATCACCTCATGAGTGTCTTCGTTTCATTGGCTGGGTCTGCACAGCTCCATATGATTTATCAGCCCCCAAAAACCTCCACCAACTTCATGGCCGAGCTATCAGAGCTACTCATCTCCATCTGCTCCATGTCTCCATCAACACTCCTTCTTGGGGACTTCAATATCCATGTGGACTCTAACAGCTGTCCCTTTACTGCTGAATTCCTGTCACTATTGGACTGCCTCAACATCATTCAGCACATCAGAGGTCCCACTCACACCAAAGGTCACACACTGGATCTGGTGTGCTCCACTGGTACTACTCCCTCCCAGCTGCAATGCATCGACCTAGCTGTATCTGACCACAGTGCCATCCATTTTTATGTTCCAGTCCTTCAGCCCATGCAAAAACTCAAACGCACCATCACATTCAGGAACATCAAGTCTGTTAATGCATCATCCCTAGCCAGCACTGTAGGGACCCACCTGGCCTCAGAACCCCCGGACCCCGGGGTGGATGGCCTAGTCGGCCACTATAATACAGCTTTGTCTCTCAGCCTGGATTCTTTTGGTCCCTTCAAGACACGGACTGTCTCTCTCTCCCGTCCTGCCCCCTGGTTCACTAACGAACTTTGCTCCATGAAGGCCGCTGGTCGCCAGCTGGAGAGGCTTCATAAAAAATCTGCCCTCACTGTCCACCTAGAGGCCTTCACACACCATGTGAGGTCTTATAAAGAAGCTCTCTCCAAAGCCAAAACACACTACTATTCCACCCTCAATGGTACCCACCATAAACCGGCTGCTCCGCCCTCATGATGCCCCCTTCCCTTTTGACACTCTTAACTTCTGCTCCAAATTCCTAGATTTCTTTCAGGAAAAAGTGGACTCTATCCCAACTGCCACCTCCTACTCCTGACCCTCTACTCACAACTCACCCTCATGATAGTGCCCCCCCTCCCCCCCCTCCGTTGCATGCTTGCCACAGCACTGCCGTCTAATGTGAATAAAATATTCTCTAAATATATATAGACTCATAGAATTCTAGACCTCTGTAGTTTTCAATATTCAAGATTTTTTGTGTCTGGACAACCACTCTACAACCATGCCCACATTGCCTAGGCCTTAAGAAAACAATTCTTTAGCGTAGGCTTCATTTAATGGGTAATTTTTCATATGTTCATAAAGTTTTGTTAACATAACAAAGTAAATATCATTTGAAGTAATACAATTGTTCAAAAAAAAAAAAAGATTTGTTGGATGGGGACTTTATATTTAGCAAAACAAAATCTACAATTTTAGTTAAAGAATGAAGAAAAGCTAACCCCTCTGTTGATTGTGTTTCCTACATACAGTAGCAACTGCAAACAGGTAGTCCATGTCCGAAAGCCCTCTGAGATGCCTGGGCAGGGACTCCATATGGGGGGAAAGTTAGGACAATTCCAAGGGCCCCTGACTGACAGGGGAAAATAGGTAAAAGCTAATATCAAATTATATTTATTAAAAACATCATTATTGAGAATTTTAAATATAATAATAAAATTAATGATCTCTTCGTTTTTGGCAATAGAAGTTAAATATCCCCACTGACCAAAACGTACACTCCATATTGACCGACCACCCCCCTAAATCTGCATGAAATGGTTTGGTCCTGCCTTAGCGCACTTATCAGTGACGGTGTTTAGCTGCAGTCTGTAGATGCGCCAGAAATACAGTGATCCTGATGTTGCCTAGGAAACCAAAATCTGGTTTTCAAAAAAGGAAAGAGAGGAAAGACAGAGAGGAAAGACAAAGGAAAGGATGTCACTCTGTAACCCAGTTTTTCACCAAGAAAGGTGGGTTGCCTTTAGTCTGTGAGTGGTGTTAATGGTGAGTGGCTTAATGTCCATTTCATCAAAACAAACTTTTTTATTATTCTTTTATATATTTCTTTAAATCTTATTCATTTATTACTTTTAAATGTAACTATGTTGTGTTTACTGTTATGCAACAAATCACAAAAGCAATGCCTTGTATGTGTAAATCTACTGATTGCTGATTCAGATGCTGACCGTTCTCAAGTGGAGAAAGACTTGGCATGGAAGTTGTAATGAATGATACAAGTTGGGATCATCTTAGTAGCTCATTATGCTTAGGCAGAAAAAATGTGTTTGCATGCTGTGTGAAAAAAATGTTATTGGATAAATCCTCAAATACTTGAAACTGTATGGCTACTCCATGCGTCTACAAAACGCTGAAGTCCAATATTGACAATCTGACATGACAGAAACGCACAGTGATTGATGATTGCTGACTTCAGAGGATAGGTCACATGGTTGTTGACCTCAGGGTACACACGGTCAGTTCTGTGGTTCTGAAAAAAATAATAATAAATAAACTCAAAAAATAGTTAAATAAGATATGCTCTGTGTTCACGGTTGAGTGTGCTTCAGGGCTTTTAACAGGGTTCATACAGACGAGGAAAATCAAGCACTTTCAAGGACAAAGGTGTGATTGAAATGTAATTTTCAAATTCTTCGGTAAATTAATTACTTTATGATTAATCACATATATTACAACCTAAATAATTATTTGAATAAGCTGGTAATGTGATGATGTATTTTCTTATACTGACGAGGGCAACACGTGTCATCATCAGTTCAGACAGGTAATTTGGCAGTGAGAGGTACTGTACAGAGGTTATCAATTTTTTTAGCCTTTAGCCTACCCTTACAACATAGAGAATATATCTCATGTGTTGTTCCTTGGAAGAAAGTATATAGCCTATTTTGTTTTTAGAGTCCTATACTCTTGTATATGTATGTGTATAACAACACAAGACAAATGTATAGAAAGATTTTTAACATGTATTAATGTAAGTGCACCATATCCACACAGATGCATGCTTGACTAGGGTTAATGAAGATTCAAACAGTTATAAATGAATTATATAATATGATATTATATAATTCTCATATTATATAATTATCATTCTCATATAATATTAGAATGTACTCAATGAAAGAATTTAGATTATATACAGCATGCTAGCCTTGAAAACCCAGCTGTATTCTAACATTAACTTGGCTCTCCTTATTAGATAGGCTCCTTACATGGTTGCTAATAACTTTTTGGTGGGGCATCATGGAGTTATCAGCAGCCACTAGCGGTGCGGTTTTAAGATAGTGTGGTGTATAATATATGTGCATTTGACGCATAACAGTTTAAATAGCATCGCAGCATTATTGTTCAGACACCACAATTGCTACCAGGTGTGTGCTCGTACGTGTGCTCGTACGTGTGCTCGTACGTGTGCTCGCTTGAACTCATGAGCGAGCAGAACCCGAAACACAACCGCTTTCATACAGAAATTTTGCAATAAACGCAGGAACTCCAGCATGCAGGCTGTGGTTTTTCACTCAGACATGTTCAGGCTCTGTGACTTCAACGTTCCTGTCTCAGAGGCAGATCAACACCGGCTCTGTAACGTTCAGCGCAGCGAGCCGCATATCAGCACAGTCCTCCCTTAAAAAGGCAGAGTGACAGCGGCTATAGACAGGCAGGGAGAACAGACAGAGCTGGAAACTCAGGTAAACTCCCACTGCAACGTTACAGTAATAGTTTTATCAGCTGCAGGTTGAACTAACTAACTATCTTATATATTACATGAGCACGGTACATTTACTGCATTTAGCCGACGTGCTACATCGTTAGCTCGCCTGCTGCTTTCAGTAACTATCTTTACTATCTGTGTATCTTTCACCGGAGGCTCAGCAATGTCAGCACTTCTACATGTATTGTATGATAACAAAACAGTTATTGAGTTGGACTGAATATTATAACTAGTCACACTTTATAATAATAAGACCGCAGTAAGTAACTTTACTGTAGTGTTAAGGGACGTTCCCACCAAAATCGAATCCAGCGTTTTGGGCGGCTTGTTGCAGTGGGAGTTTACCTGAGTTTCCAGCTCTGTCTGTTCTCCCTGTCTGTCTATAGCTGCTGTCGCTCTGCCTTTTTTCCAGGAGGATTGTGCCGATATGTGTCTCACTGCGCTGTCTGAAAGGTCACAGAGCCTGAACATGTCTGAGTTAAAAGCCACAGCCTGCATGCTGGTGTTTCTGAGTTAATTGCAGGATTTCTGTATGACAGTGGTTGTGTTTCGGGTTCTACTCGCTCATGAGTTCAAGCGAGCATGTGTACGAGCACACGCCTGGTAGCAATCTTAAAACCGCACCGCTAGTGGCCGCTGAAAACTCCATAATGCACCTTTAATCCCTTTTGTTGATCAACAAACTCATGAACGTGCATTGCCATGGTAACCAGTCCTTCTACGCTGAAATATATCCACGGTGTCTGAGAGCATGTTAGCCTCAATAAGAGGGCATGTTTAGCAGCACTGTAGAAGGTGTGACAACAAGTATGACAATATTTAAATATTTATTGAAGCAAAATACTTTTCTAAGCCTAAATAAGATAAGATATGGAGTCTAGTTTACTTAAGATACGGAGTCTAGTTTATTTATCGGTACGATTATCAAGAGGAACTTATATAGTTACAATTAGTTAACAAACATCATCAAACAAACGACATGTAAGCTCACAAACGCAGCATCCAATAAAATAACACAGGTCTTCCCCTCGCCTGGTCATATAACTTGTTTCACAATTTCTCAGACCTTTCCCTCTGTGGCTGTTTCTCAGTCATCTTCACAGCTATAGTGTCCCATAATGAATCCAGCATGTTTGAATGTACCGCTGTTTGTTTACATTCTCTCTCCCACTGCTTCGAGCGCGCCACCGCCACCTGCTGCTCGCTCTGAGCAGCTTTGTTTGAGCTGAATTTACAGACACAGGGCTGTGGAGGAAAACCAGATTTTTTTTCAGAGCACAACAAAAACAGCTACCGATCCATGTGGAAATATCCACCGAATTTAACAAAAGGTGTATGGGATAAGATCGCAAAGTATCCCTTTAAACAAGTAGTTCACATAAAACACAATTCAGCCTATTTTTTACTTACACTCAGGGCTGGAAATTAACATCTGCCAAGCGCCAAATGCGGGTCGATTTTCCGTTTGGCGTGTAGATGTTGGAAGGCTACTTGCCACATTGGCGACATAAACATATTCGCTACGATATCGCCATTAAAATATCTTTTTGACTGTAGCTAACAGCAGATCAGCGTTTTTTTTTGTTGTGTGTCACACTTAAATTGGTCCCCGTTGTACTGAGGGATCTAAAACTGTGTAACACATGGATTAGGGGCATTATTGGTTGTTGTTTATGTTCATTTCAGATTACTTGTGTTTGATTGGCGTAGACATGTAAGGGGGTGGGAGTTAGGGGAATGGAGCCGGGAGCAGTCAAGTTGTGCTTGGAGTACCTGGAGTGCTTTTAGCATTTAGCTAGCTAGCTACCACTGTAACATGCATACCTGTCAATCCTCCCATTTCCCCCGTGCTTCTCCCGCATTTTACCGTTCCCTCCCAGTGTCCTCCCATTAAAATATTTCCCCGTGAATTTCCCGTTTATTTATACCCGCTATTTGCTACGTTTACCTCCGTTAAAGCAGGTGACAGCATGTAGAACAGCTATGTAACAGTGAAGGGAAGCCAACAGAACCCGCAAATGAAACAAGAAGAAAAGCAGCGCAACGGGTGCAGGACGGATGATGCATTGCTAAACACAGTATTTCACATGCATGTGCCCCTAAAATACATGCGAACCACAAAAATGATTTCTGAAGTGCGAGACTACAACCCACATTTTTGTGCATGAATGTTAAGGTTTTTATGTGTACTTAACGTTAGCATAAATAAATGAAATACCAATGTAGACTATTTTTCTTTTACAAAGTTTTAAAAAATTAAAACAACTTATTAAATTATTAATAAGGAGGTTTACGCTGAATGATAAAGCATGATTAAGAGTGAGCAATGATAAGATTTAAGTTGAATCATAAATAAGCATCTTATAAAACAACTTCCTGTTTTGTCTTAAGTACACTTAATAGCAATAAATTAATTTTGCTATAAATTTCAATCTGGTGTCTTTTTAAAGTTTGTATTCAACAGAATACCTTATTTTCTCAATTAAAAGTACTGTAACAAATGTTTACGTGACAAAAAGGCAAGTTTTTATTTTGGCTGGTAAAAAATATGTTTGGCCGGTGGATTTTTTAATCTACCAGTCCCATTGGCAAGTGAGCCAAAAAGTTCATTTCCACCCCTGCTTACACGAGATATTATCTAGCATCAAAATTGTTTCTGCGGGGTTTGATGAGGTTGCTAGATATTTGCTTCTGCTCACTCTGATACAATTATTTTCAATAGGATACATGATACATGATGTCATATAAACAAAACCTGCTTTCCATAGTGACCCATTTTCATGTGATTTTCAAAAGTTAAAATATAAATATATTATTTTAGGCTATATAACATTCTAGGTAAACCAAAAAATAGCTTGTCTTTTGTGCAAACTACCCCTTAAAATAGAAATTAATTAAGAAGAACGCACTTTATTGTCACATACACGCAGTGAAATTCATCCTCTGCATTTAACCCATCCCTGAAGGGAGCAGTGGGCAGCTACTGTACAGCGCTCAGGGACCAACTCCAGATTGAAATGCCATGCCAGGTCAAATGGCACTGACTGGAGAACCTACCCAACATGTTTTTGATGGTGGGGGAAACCAGAGCATCCGGAGAAAACCCACGCAGACATGGCGAGAACATGCAAACTCTACTCTCTCTTGCTGTGAGGGGAAAGCACTAACCACTGCACCACCGTGCTGATATTTTGCTTTACAGGCTAGCACATACATACACAGAAGTTGTGTGAGTGAGAGAGGAATAGAAATGTGATCAAGGATGAAATTTAAAATAAACCCCAGGATTTCACAATTAAGAGCAAAGTGTACGCCATAAGGAATTTCTGTGAAAACGTACTTGACTGCGTGCCCTGTGGTATGGTGGGTGGACAACAAGTAGTGCAGTTGCAATATGTCGTTGAGAGACATGTACGCCTTTGCTTGCTAGATACCCAGCCATCATCCATCATCACCATATGTTGGCCCTGTCTGATAACAGCAAAATACAAGTTGTTGTTAAGCCCATTAGCTAATGCCAATATTTATAAATTTAGTAGTATTAGCACCAGGAAAATGCTTAGTAAGTAGGCTACTGAACAGGCAGTGTCAAAAGCCCTTAATGAGTCATGGTAGATATATACTAACATACCCTGCATGACAAGTAAATGTAGGTTAAGTTAGCGTGTTATATTTACCCTTTATCTAAACTTACCTCTTGAACAGCTTGCACTATTGCAGCTTGTAGATGAGTGTTGGACACTACTTCTTTCTGCTTTAAATTATATCTGAGACAGAAATTTTGAATATTGTGTATGGAACCACCCTTTTCCAAGCCCATGGAGACGAGGGTAGAAGAAATGTCCTCATACGTGCTTCCTTGTAGCCTCGTGTATAGTCTCCAAATAACTTTCAAGTGCCATCTTGTGAGCAGCGGACATCCTTGTTTTGTACCCTGAAATAAGGAAAAGTAAAAATAATTAACTTAGGATAAGTGGTGCTGATACTGTATTAATTACAAAAACATACATTCATAATCATTCAATGGTAAGAAGTCTATCCTCACAGTCCTCTTTAACATGTACAGGTCAATTTCCTCAAAGTGAGAAGTAAGCAAAAATATTTATTAGGTAAGGGACAACAGGCAATAAAGTGTTTCTATCTATTATGCCACTTTATCTCACTTGTTGGGGCCAGCCTAACAAGCCAGGCAAGTTCACATGTCTTGGGATGAAGAACCGCTGATGACAATAACAGAACCAGAGGTGCACTGTCATGACAGCTTTTGCATCATGAGTCGATGATAAACTCTTGGGTGCCCACTTTTGTTGTGTAAATCTCAGACAGTTTATATAGGCTTTATGGGGTGCAGAGGGAAAGAAAGAAAGAGGGGCGACAGGAAACTCACACAAAGCAAGGATGAGTCTATCTGTGCCTGATGCACTGTGCCTTGCATAGAAAAAAACTGAAGACCCTCCGCTAAGCCACGCCCCCCTTGGTTACTGTTGGTAAGTCCGACAAAAATTTTGGACTTGTGTGACTTTTATCACGGTGTAGGTACCAGATGTACTCGGGTGGTCAGATCTGCTGGGGGGCCTGCGCCTGGTGGTAACGTCAAATAACGAGAATGGCTGTACGTTTGTATGATGACGTGGCAGATGGTGATTGGCTGTATGTCGTAGTGTTTACGGATACTAGTTTTAGGTGACTTAATGTTACTAATGTTGGCTGCCAATCCACTTAAGCTAACGTGTGTTACTGTCTATTACTGCGCTCCGCGGACAACTATTGTCTAATTTTTGGTAAAACATTTCTCAAAAAGAAGCAGACAGTTTTGCAGTTGCATTGTGCATTTGAATGTTTTATTCAGGCTGTCAAACTGAGTCAAACTGATGTTTTGTTTTGTTCATTTGAACTAGGCTGGTTATTGTGGCGCTGCAGCCCTCTAGTGGGCGATTAAAAAACAGCGCCGTTCTCAAACATGGAAGGCTGCCTGGCTTGCTTTATGTGAGTATAATGTACAAATTCACCTCTTGATTACTGTATATCATCATTATATAAACCCCCCTGAACGAACGCGTAGCTGTCACGTGACAAATGAACGACTCAAACAGACCCACAGTTGAGAGTCGCGAACTATTCAGTTCTGTTTCCTGTGCTGACGGAGCCCACGCAACGAATTACTCACTGAGACAACCCGTTCCCGAGTCATACACACGATTAGGTCTTATGAACGAAACGTTCTTTGAACGACACAACACTATTGTGTACAGGTCCACATTTCAGTAAAATGCAGATGTTGTCTGTTTGTAAACATTTAGAAAAGCCAAACTGACCAAAAACTACCATTATGCTTTAAAAGCAAAAGCACTAACTTTGAGAAAAGACCTGTTTCAGCAGTTCATCAACATTTTGTTGCAGTGTTAAGTTTGCATTTCTGTAAGTTGCCAATTCCTGTTCCAGCTCACATTTACAGTTTTCCAATTCAGCAGATCTTTATTATAAAAAGAAGAAAAAAAGGAAATGTGCACGTTAATAACCTTTTAGTATCCCACTTCCATCTGAAATTTGGTATTATCCTAAAACTGATATTTAAAGAACACATATGCATGTTTACAAAAATGCCCACCGCTTTTATAGAAATGTATTAAAAAAATGCTTTTATTTCATTAAAAAAATAAGCCACCATTAATATCAGATGCAAGACGACACCATTGATAAGATGTGTCTTTGATGTAAACTTCTTCTGGTGTTTCAGTGTGCTATAGAGGCCTTGTCATGTTTTCTTCACTTTTTTCATGGTTTCTTACTTTTGTTTGTAATGGTCCAGGTCTTGTTTTAGATCCTGCTGCTTTCTTTACATTTGCTGGTACTTCAGTCTTAGTTCATCGTGAATCTTTTGGGGAACAACTCCTCCATCCTCTACACTGGTAGAGAAGATGTCTTGTAGTGTCTCCTCCCTCTTTCTCTTTTTGTCATTTGCAAAAAGTGGAGAATGGTTTTTCATTGCTTTCCTTTCTCACTTCCCTCTGCTGCCTTACTGCTTTTTAAAAAAAAATAAAAATAAGAAAAGAACAAGTGAGAACCCAACCTGATGAAATTAAAAATTGTACATTACAAGACAAAATAATACAAAGCACTGAGTAGCATAGATCAGTGGTTCTCAAAGTGGGGTCCGGGGACACCCAGGGGTCCTTGAGAGGGTCCAGGGGGTCCCCAGCAAAAAGGGGAATCATTTATTTTCACTATAATTCCATCCATAAGTCACACAATGACAGAATGTATGACTATTTTGGTCATGAGTTTCGTAAATTTCTGTAATAAAACATCTAAAAACCCAATATCCTATCAGATGGGAGATCCTAGGACAAAATCTTATCAAATGGGGGTCTGTGGTCTAATTTGTGTCACTTACAATAAAAATGTGAACGTCCTTGACTTGAAAAAGTTTGAGAACCACTGGCATAGATGTATCACACTTAATAGAAGGCAATTTCAGAAATGTGATCCTTTTGTGTGAAAATTTTACTGATATCATACCTCTCTTGTTTAAGGTTCTTTTCAAGATGCTACAAAACCAACTTACAGAGACTTCTAAATTGCTGAAGAAAACTATCCCTATATTTTTGGGACATTACACACAGGAGCAAAATAATTAACAAATATTCACCAATGTTTCTTGCATTTAAATTAGTATCAAACTGATACTAAAGAAATGTGTGATATCAGAATTGTAGTGAATGCATCACCAACATATATTGTAACTTAAAAAAATATTCTAACTGGTTTTTCGGTTGCCAGTCAGGAATTTTCCTAACTCCAGCAGGATTTCATCTCTCTCTAAGTTCAATGTTAAACCATAATAACATGGAGATCAAATAGCTACAACTATATCAACATTATTCTAAAAAGTTTGTCAGTAATTTCACAGTAGTTTAATTTGAAGCTGATATAACGTTACTATTTAATCTTTGCAACACACTGCAAATATCCTCCATTGCAATGGTATCGTATGTTTTTCCAATTTAAGAAAAAACACGGCAACCTTGGATAAATCACAATCCCCCCTTTCCAACTACAAGCGAACACACCTTACCCC
>NC_060162.1:134664-135962 GCF_021292245.1 Micropterus dolomieu
TTCCCCCCCCCCCCCCCTCTCTGCTGTGTTTTCAGCTCAAAGTTTTGTATGAAAGAAATTGGAACAATAGCTTTATAGCCGTCTGTGTATTTCACACAGGCAAACATGGCGAATAATGTAAGCTTGGTTTCGCGCCGTTTGGATGTCTCCTCGAGCCGCCTGTGTTGTCTGTGCACGAGACTCAGAGCTGTTTACCTTCATTCAGGGCCGTAATGCCACTGAGGAGGCGCACAGATGGACCAGGCTGGACTGTGACTCTGGCAGCTGCCATCTGACAACAGTTTATGGATATTATTACAATGGTCTTATTGTTGCTCTGAAATGTGTCTGTTAATGAGCCTGAAATGTCTGAAACCCTTCACACCAATCACAAACCTCAGCTCATATGAACTGTGACATTACTTCTCACAGCTGTTATCACATTATATGCTGAAAGTTGTTAAAATATCTAGAAGACCTAAAGTTATTGAGAGTATATAGTAAATAAATACACAATAATAAGAGGCTAAATTTAAGCCTAATATTATAATATGTTGACTGATGTTTTGTCTGTAATCTTCCCATATTGCTTCCTGACTTCTCCATGTGTAGGCCAGATCTTGGCATATGTTGAACAGGCATATGTTGCTTTTAATGGTTATTACTGGTGTTTTTACTGACATGTAATGGATCCAGTATGCACTTGATGATGCAATTGAGGAGAGATGCCACAATTTGGATATTTCTTTCCACTGGCCATTGGTTATGTTAAATTAAAAGCCTAAATGTATATTACAAGGACAGTCATGTGTGTCCTTTACTGTTTAGATGCCAAAAGGAAAGTATAAGGAATACCTGGAGCCTGCAGTAGCTCTACCAAGATCTACACTCAGAAGAATGGCTCAGCAGAAGGCTGTAATTGAGGTAAATCTCTAATGTACATATGGCATCATATGTCTTTTTAATATTATCCTGATCCTGCAACTAATGTGTTTCTTTATATCAATAAACAATGAATATATGTTTATTAATGCTCTTTAATTAGTGATTGAAAGTATGTGATGTGTCAAGTGCATGTCATGTTTTTGAGGAGAATGAGATAATTTGATGCATTATAGAAATAAAAGTAACCATAAGAGAGGGCAATGTGCAATTGATGTAAATGTTTTTGAATGACTTTAGATTAATCTGAACTTGACTCATTTAAACCTACTATACATCATCTTTCTTTAAAAGAATCAGATCTCCTCAGATGAGGATGCCAGACGAGATGATTGCCACTGCAAGACAGTAACTCTTGACAGAGGTACAGTGTATAC
>NC_060162.1:136062-144585 GCF_021292245.1 Micropterus dolomieu
GTAATGGATCCAGTATGCACTTGATGATGCAATTGAGGAGAGATGCCACAATTTGGATATTTCTTTCCACTGGCCATTGGTTATGTTAAATTAAAAGCCTAAATGTATATTACAAGGACAGTCATGTGTGTCCTTTACTGTTTAGATGCCAAAAGGAAAGTATAAGGAATACCTGGAGCCTGCAGTAGCTCTACCAAGATCTACACTCAGAAGAATGGCTCAGCAGAAGGCTGTAATTGAGGTAAATCTCTAATGTACATATGGCATCATATGTCTTTTTAATATTATCCTGATCCTGCAACTAATGTGTTTCTTTATATCAATAAACAATGAATATATGTTTATTAATGCTCTTTAATTAGTGATTGAAAGTATGTGATGTGTCAAGTGCATGTCATGTTTTTGAGGAGAATGAGATAATTTGATGCATTATAGAAATAAAAGTAACCATAAGAGAGGGCAATGTGCAATTGATGTAAATGTTTTTGAATGACTTTAGATTAATCTGAACTTGACTCATTTAAACCTACTATACATCATCTTTCTTTAAAAGAATCAGATCTCCTCAGATGAGGATGCCAGACGAGATGATTGCCACTGCAAGACAGTAACTCTTGACAGAGGTACAGTGTATACCAATAGAATAGTAGATCTGCATTACTGAAGAAGTCCTTTGGATAAGGGACGAAACGTCTTCCAGTAGCTTCAACAGTTGCCCTTCATTTTAACCTTCGTTGGACACTCAGGTGATGTTTGTTGGTAAAGCAGTTGTCTGGCTGTTGGTCTGTTGATGTTGTCGGTCTGATGTTTGCTGTATGACACACTATGACTTTCAAAAAGGACTAATAAATATCTATCATCAACGTACACAGCTGATCCCCTTAACGGGGTCTGCCGCCGCCACCAAGCAAAAGTACTTATTAAACGACATATCGATGAATCGTTGAAATAATCTATAGAAGCTTCGAGTACTAAAGTCATGGTTAGCTGCAGCCCCATGGCACAGCGAAGTGGATAGCAACACGCTGAATGCTGATGAGTATTGGGGAAGATGTCGGTTTTAGGAATGTTTAACGTAGTCTCTTGGCCCCGCGGGTTCGCTCTGTGCTCCTCAGGTCAACAGACAGGGAAACAAGCGCTCTGCGAGTAAACGGCAGCCGCTCTATGAATAGTAACCATGCCAACTGCTTCTGTGCGCTACACAGCTGTAGCCTGTGCAACTTAAGTTAAAATTATAGGCGACTGCGATTAAATTTATGGTGCAGCCCTAGTATCTGTCTAACTTTCCAAAGATATAAAATCAAAGAATCATATATTTTTATTAAACATGTTGGACTAGTTAAATTGTAAGGCCTGAAATTTGAGTGCTCTCTCGTCTGGGCTCAAAATGTTACATGGCTGTCCACTTTAGAGAAGCAATGTGTAACATACAAGACAACTCCCTCTAATGCAACTGAATAAACATAGCAAAAACAATGGTGGCAGTAATTTGAGAGGACATACTGTATTTGGATCACAAGTTGCAAACTCTCATGTTGCACTCCAGTTATTATTTCTTGGGTAACTGTACAGGTCCTCCTCCTTTTAAAAAGATGACATGGACATTAGTAGAGCCTTGTGGATCGCAGACAAGCGTAACGACAGACACTGGGAAACTTGAGTTTGTTCATTTGCTATGTTGCTTGTTGTTTTAAATATGTAAATCTAAAATTTTCTTTTAAGAGCACAATTGCAAGTTGAAAACAGGGCATGCCAAACTGCCCATGTGGACAGTTAATTATAAAAAAGATTGTTATGACCACACTCCAGTCATCCACCGCACTGGCTGTTTGTTGAGTATACACTGTACCTCTGTCAAGAGTTACTGTCTTGCAGTGGCAATCATCTCGTCTGGCATCCTCATCTGAGGAGATCTGATTCTTTTAAAGAAAGATGATGTATAGTAGGTTTAAATGAGTCAAGTTCAGATTAATCTAAAGTCATTCAAAAACATTTACATCAATTGCACATTGCCCTCTCTTATGGTTACTTTTATTTCTATAATGCATCAAATTATCTCATTCTCCTCAAAAACATGACATGCACTTGACACATCACATACTTTCAATCACTAATTAAAGAGCATTAATAAACATATATTCATTGTTTATTGATATAAAGAAACACATTAGTTGCAGGATCAGGATAATATTAAAAAGACATATGATGCCATATGTACATTAGAGATTTACCTCAATTACAGCCTTCTGCTGAGCCATTCTTCTGAGTGTAGATCTTGGTAGAGCTACTGCAGGCTCCAGGTATTCCTTATACTTTCCTTTTGGCATCTAAACAGTAAAGGACACACATGACTGTCCTTGTAATATACATTTAGGCTTTTAATTTAACATAACCAATGGCCAGTGGAAAGAAATATCCAAATTGTGGCATCTCTCCTCAATTGCATCATCAAGTGCATACTGGATCCATTACTGAAGAAGTGTAGTTCTCAGAACTGAAGAAGTCCTTTGGATGAGGGACGAAACGTCTTCCAGTAGCTTCAACCAAGTCCAGTTGCCCTTCATTTTAACCTTCGTTGGATAACTATGACCTGGATGACTGAGAATCTTCATAGACATCACCTGAGTGCTACACACGTTATACTAAAGGCTCGTGCAGACTACATGGCCGTGAGTACACAACTTGCTGTCTTGTGACAGGAGTCTTGAAGTCGTTGTGGCGTTCACGCTATGTGACTGATCAGTGACCGGTTCACACACTACAGGAGCTGACAGCGGCTGTGTCACCCGACGCCGGTCTCCAAACCACGTTTTGTCAAGAAAACACGTGAAATGTGTAACAGGAAATGAGCGATCCTGCACAGGAAACAGCAGTTTGTTATTATAAAGACAAAGAATCTGGTTGAAGGATGGATCAGCACAGCAGGTAGCAGGGATCGTCTGAGCTACAGAGAGAGCTGGAGGGAAGTTAAAAGCTGCAGCTCCCCGACACCCAGTTAACTCCTTACTGAGGTCACAACTCACGGCCCAAAAAGCAGAACAACAAACGCACGTGTGAACATTTTCAGCTGAGGACTGTGGCTTACTTTGACTAGTCTTCAAATCAATTTCAGTTAAATGTTAAAGTTACTGTTACCTTGTCTGTGGTCCAGAACACCGGCTGCTTTCTGATCAGGCGCCGTCGTGCTGTTGCCGAGGCGACGTAAGTTTGGTTTTACGGTGGACGGACGGTAACATTACAGAGTTGTTATTTTCTTTAGCTTGAAATAATCCCAGACTTTCTTCTTTGTCCCTCGTTATTTTCTCTCCCTCCACTTTGCAAACAGCTCCATCGTAATCATGTCGTGTTCACAGCGTAAGCGCGATGTGCGACAGTAATAAATGTCCCTGCGAAACACTGTGCTGTATAGTTATATGGATTAAACAGCCTCGATGCATTTTAGTAATTGATTTAATGGATGAATCGTTTCAGCCCTACTATGGCGTTTGATCGCTTGTCTTGCTTTTGTTTATCTACTTCCCCACACGCTGCATCCAGCTAGTCTGCCAAAGCCTCCCTCCACTGCTTGTTTGGGTGGGTGATTTGCAGGCTGATCAACATCCTGCCCTTCCTGTGACCCATCATGGTTTGACTGGATGTGTATGTAGAGCCAGTGAGACTTTCAAAATAATAATAATGAAGATAGAAACTGCGTGATCATGAGAAATTAAATATTGGCGTTAATGAATTAATGCATTAACACAGTAACTTGCCCAGCCCTAATTAATATGTTATATTCACACCAACAGTATACAATCAACTGAACATTATACTCTTTATTCAAAGTCATAATATTATACTAATACACTCATGTATACTAGTTCCCCTTCCAGGTTGTGGATCGAGTCTCTACAGTGGTCAGATGTAGAATTAGACAAAGCCAATATGTTCTCCTTGTAGCCGCCTCCTCCTGAGTGCAACACGCTCCCCCTGTTTTACTAGTTATTGTTAGAAATATTGTTTAGTGTTCAAGTTGAGAAATACACATTTCAAAATGTCAGTACTGGTACATTTTTCTTGATAGTTAACCAAGTAGACTCAGAGTAACATTATTTCCATTACAATCAAATCGCAATATTGTCCACAATAATCGCAGTATGACCTTTTTCTCCAAATCGGGCAGCCCTATAGGATACCAATAGAATAGTAGATCTGCGATAATTGGTCAATTAGTTGCCAACTAATAAATTAATCGCCAGCTAGTTTGATAATCAATCAAAAGTTTTGAATCATCTTTTTAGAAGAACGTTCTCTGATTTCATCTTCTCAAATGTTCTGATTTCTTTAGTCCTTTTTAACAGTAAACTGAATGTCTTTGGGTTGAGAGGATGTCATCTTGGGATTTGGGATGTCGATCACTCAAATCCCAAGATGACATCCTCAAATTTCTTGTTTTGTCCACAACCCAAAGATATTCAGTTAACTGTTTACAGAGGAGGAAAGAAACCAGAAAATATTTACATTTAAGAAGCTGGAATCAGAGAATTCTGATATATAAAGCAGGTCTAGACCAGACTCTGCTGATCAATCTAATATAATACTGTCTTGTTTCAAAAGGAACCCGAGTTGTCTTCAGATGGAGAAGTTTCACCAGTGGGAGAACACACTGCACATGAAAGTCAGCAGCCTGTGATACAGCTGCATTCTCTATAGTCACTATAGAATTGTACATTTCATGTCATTTTTAATGTACATGTCATCTCCTTTATAAGGATGAGGCCCACTCTGATT
Organism: Micropterus dolomieu; assembly: GCF_021292245.1. Classification (NCBI taxonomy): domain Eukaryota; kingdom Metazoa; phylum Chordata; class Actinopteri; order Centrarchiformes; family Centrarchidae; genus Micropterus; species Micropterus dolomieu. The sequence goes on from NC_060162.1 coordinate 140,833, forward strand.
ACTTACAACATGGGACAGATGTACCTGGACGAGACGATGAGATTCGGCATCTTGCAAATGAGGTACATTTTCAGAATGAAATCTTAAAGGTCCATAAAAAGACTACTCTAGAATGATTGTGAAATATGAGAGATAATTGCCACTTGGGAGGTTGCCAAAGTTAGGTTCCAGTACTTTCACTCTGCATGTCTCTGCCAGTATAATAATGTTAAGTTACACTACCAAAGAGTTTGCTACAGAGCTCCTGATGAAGTTTTTCTAGGAGCAGGAGAGTCTCTGACAAGGTGCTCTGAATCTGTTCTGGAGCACCTTATTAACACAGTTCATGTAGGCTTTTCCTTCAATATCTGAACTATCTGTATATCAACTAAGACTGATAAAAATTGTGCACACACATTGCTGTTGCTATAAAACACTTAAGCACTACTGTGAAGTAGTATTAGAGCTTTTCTACAAAATGGTAGCTTGTTCAATAGGGCTCTGGATCCGAGAGACAGAACCGCGACACACCCGTTCCGCGGACTGTTGAGCCCTCATTAAGACAGAACAACTGTGCCTGCGGCGGCGGCCGGTGAAGGGTGGGCGCGGTAGCGGTGTCTATTGTAGGCTATTTGTATTACCAGTAAGTTATTGTAGGTAAATTTCCACCTTAGTTTGGTTTTTATTTATTGAATCTGCTTCTTCACACGCACACACAAACACACGCACACTGACACGCACACACGAACACACCCACCCAGCCTGCGCCTCTGGTCTCTCACGGCAACACGCCGGCTTGCTCCGCCCCTTTCTGCCTCGCTCTGCCTTTTATGTGTCTCTGCTGACTTTCTCCATCAGCAGTACGTTTCATAAAGTGGTCGTGTTTAATAAACTCACCCGTGATTCAATTTTCAAGTGCGCCGCATGTGGGACGAAAATGAAACTCAACATTAGTGAGTGACATCTGCAGTGGTGCGTTCACTGTCGCTCCGTAATGTAACACAAGGCTGGATTATACTTTAAAAGGATATTTTCTATATTTTTATATTGTGAGCAAATCTTATATGCAGGCAAAACCAACTGTGAGCCACTTCATTGCACTCATTCTTCTCTGCTTTCAGAAAAGCAGAACAGGAGCGGTTCTGCGTATAATAAGAGCTTCGATAGGTTATTGTACGACATATGACACCTGAAATGATTTACAATTTGCAGTGTAGCATAATGTCAAGAGGTTGTGATATTTAGCACAACAAGTTAGCTATCTCCAAACAGAACTTGTTCCTGCACATGTGCAGTGGAGTCTTCTGAGGATTCAGATTTGATCAGTGTTCAGTGTTTCCCATAGGATGGAGTTTTCCGTCCCTCTCTCTTTTGGGCCTCACCTCCTAAGCCTTATAACAGCAGGACCCTAACCCTCATAATTATTATAGAAAGGATTTATCATGTTTGCCTTTTGTGTCTCAATTTACAGCTTTTGACATTTCTCTGTAGAAATTCATATGAAAAATAGGCAACATGAGAACCACCTCCCTTAATTACCAAGCATTTAATGTGCACAATAAAATCCAAAAGATAGGCTACACCAGTTTAGTCTAAGCTTGTAATGCTGTCAATACTGGATTAAGTAGGCAGTAATGAAATGCAGCTGCTGGTAACTTCCTGTAAAATCAGCTAATGTTTAGTTACATATCAGCCAAAACACATATTCAGCTTTCCTGCTCAGCTGCGCAGTCTGAAGGGGAGACGTTAGCTAACTTAGCGCTGACCGGCTTCACTTTTGCAGCAGTTGCAATTGTAGTTGAAACAACAGACAGACTTTCCTTGGTTTTGAGATGCTGACACATGTAACCGACACAGCACATTTACTGGCAGAATATTGTTCAGCGTCACTTTCTGCCACTCGGACAATCAAACACTCGCTACTCACCTCCTGATTCCTCACAGGAGTTAAGCTGCTCTTAAAAGTGCTCCTGTACTGTCAAGTAGATATTTGAAGAACAAGGAGAGGAAGCTAACCGAGTGTTTTGTGTTACCATGCTCGCACAGTGTGCAAATAAAAACATTAGTAGCGTATAGTTTAATGATCGAGGGAAACCGCTGCTGCTGCTGAATTATGACTATAGGGGAAACACTGAATGTTATTTGTCTTTAAGCCATACACACACTTAAGATCACTATAGAAAAAACACCACCCTCAAAAATAGTAGATAACCAACATGTTGGATCCCTGTTTAAGGAAGAAACACAAGTAACCTTGTATAAAGATGTTTGATAAAATTCTCAAAATATAATTTAATGTCACTGTTCTTCCAAGGCTTTGACTTCATCAGAAGATGATGTAGAGACACTGCAAGACGGCATGTCGTCAGATGACGATTCGGATTCAGCAGAAGATAACAACTTGGCCTATTCAAATGATCCACATAGGAAGAGAGTAAACATGGATATGGACACGCGTCTGGTGGCCACAGGTACAACACCAAGGGCTGAGGCGTTACTAATGATCATGACCTGTGCTGCAAGGCATCAAATAACTGGATCTGCGCTTGATGATTTACTCAAACTTATCAATCACTTATTTGGGCAAGATGTCGTACCAGGGTCAAAAGTACGCCTTTAACAAAGTGTTTCAAAATAACATAGACAAAGTCGAGTTTCATTTTTACTGTAAGGCCTGTAAAACCCATTTGGGATGTCAAAATGACGTGTTGGAGAACAATGTTACACAGTGTTTGGGCTGTAATTCACCAGTCGACCCAAACACCTTCAATAATGGGAGCTTCTTTACCAGTGTCCCAATATCTCCCCAGATTCAGCACATTCTTCTCCAGAGCTACAGCGCAAGTTGAGCTGCCGGGTGAAAGCAGAAAAAATATCAGACATTTATGACGGTGACCTACAGGCTGAAGTGTAGTGTGTAGAGTTTTCTTACTTTGAAGGTATCAGCAAGGATGTTCGTTTGCGTTCAGCTGCCCATTCCACACCTGCGCAGTGTGTACCACAGTCGCTCTCGCGCATCAGTGGTAACGTGTTGGGCAATATTACTTTTCCCATTAAAGAGTAATGTAACGGATTACTATTTCCTAAACAGTTACTAATCCAAGTCACGCTGTACTTCTGAACGCACCATCCTTGATGTAAATGCGAGACCGCGCTGCAGCTCAGCACCGGACCTTGTGTTGTTCAAGTCAGCTGTTAGCCAAAAAGCTAAAGGAAGAATGGAGAACAGGGAGAGAGGTATTTTCGATTTGCCATTACTGTGTACAGAGTGTGTAACTATGTTCCTCGTTCTGTCCAGTTAAATATGGTGTGCCTCAGGGGTCGGTCTTAGGACCCATTTTGTTTTCCTTGTATCTGCTTCCCCTTGGACATATTATCCATAAACATGGCATTTCTTTTCATATTTATGCTGATGACACACAAATATACTTGCCCGTCAGATCCACAGACCCTTGAATGCTGAGTTCACTTAACAACTGCCTTTGTGAAGTTAAAAAATGGATGTCAAATAATTTCCTCCAGCTGAACTCAGACAAAACAGAAATCCTGGTCATCGGGTCTCAGCAGATGGCAAATCAAATACTGCCATCTGCTGGTTCCCTAGTAAATCACATTAAGCCTGTTGCAAAGAACCTTGGTGTCTGGTTTGATAGTAATTTAAATTTCGAGCAGCACACCACAAAGCTTGTTCAATCATGTTTTTATCAACTTAGAAATATAGCAAAAATTCGATCTATGTTAACTTTTAAGGACACCGAGACCATTTTACACGCC
>NC_060162.1:144685-151465 GCF_021292245.1 Micropterus dolomieu
GCCAGGCTTTTAACCAGAACAAAGAAATATGACCACATTACTCCTATTTTAGCTTCATTACACTGGCTCCCAGTATGTTTTAGAATTGACTTTAAAATTCTATTGATCACTTTTAAAGCTCTTCATGGCCTCTCGCCTTGTTATATTTCTGACCTTTTAGTCCCATACGCACCAGCACGTACCTTGAGATCCTCGGGCAGAGGTCTGTTGTCTGTTCCAGAGTCTCGACTGAAAACTAAAGGGGACAGAGCGTTTGCTGTCAGGGCCCCGAGGCTCTGGAACAGCCTGCCCGAGGAAATCAGGTCGGCTGAGTCAGTGAACTCTTTTAAGTCCCTTCTTAAAACATACTTTTATAGGAGAGCTTTTCCCGATCTTATTTGACTTTATTTTATCCCTTTTATTTTATTGTATTTTACCAATTTTATATTAAATTTTCATGCTCTTATCTTATTTTTTTTTTTTTTTGTATTATTCTTTACACTTGTTAAAGCACTTTGTAACTTGTTTTTGAAAAGTGCTCTACAAATAAGGATTATTATTATTATTATTGGCGAGTTATTGTTCCTGACTGACCACATTACATTTATCAAATGCCAAAATTCTGACAAAATATTGTCAGAAGCGAATCTATTGCGAATAAATCCTACTTGGTCAGGGTGTATAAAGGTGGAAATGACTCTATTAAGGCAATTTGCAAGGATTTTAGAGAGTAATTTAGTGTCGAGTGATATCAGGGAGATCGGACGATAGCTTTTACAGTCAGTAGGCTCCTTGCCTTTTTTCAATATAAGGGTTATCAGGGCCTGACGCAGGGTAGGGGGCAGTGTTCGCAGGCTAAAGGCTTCATTATACATTTGCAGCAAAAGTGGAGTGACCTCCTCTGAAAAGCATTTGAAAAATTCAGCGGCGAGACCATTGGGTCCTTGTGATTTGGTCCTAATGACCCCCAATATTTCACGGTCTGTAATGGGGGCTTAGAGTCCATCGTGCTGCTCGGGATCTAGTGTAGGGAGATCCAGCCCCTCCAAGAATTTGTTAATTTCATCTTGTGAGTTAGGTGCTGATGATGTATACAGTTTCATGTAGAATTTTTAAAATGCTTCATTTATATCAACTGACTTTGTCACGAGAGCTCCTTCCTCTGACCGAACAGCGGTTATTGTGGCCATGGACTCTTGTTGCTTAATATAGCGAGCTAGTAACTTCCCTGCCTTATCCCCAGATTCAAAACTCTGAAGAGTCCGAATTCCACCTTTTGGTTGTACACATATTTCAGTTTTGTGAGCTCTCTTGTGCGGAGAAGTTTTGCTTCAGTTGTTGCTCAGCCTCAGCCAGTCTTTTCTCCAGCTCTACCATTGCTCTCATATTCTGTCTCTTCTTGTGGGATGAAAACTGAATTACATGGCCCCTTATGAACGCTTAAAATGCTTCCCAGGTTGTACCTGCTGACGGGGAAGAGGGAACATTTGTTTCAATAAAAACAGCAATTTGAGTTTTTAACATTGCTTTGAAGGTATCGTCTTGCAGAAGAGAAGAGTTGAATCTCCATCTAGTAGAATTTTTTAACTTTGTCAGCAGGAACCAAATTAAGCGACACCATAGCATGATCGGATACTAATATGTTCCCAATAGTGCACGACACTGTAGATGGATGCATTTCCTTAGAGATAAAGAAATAATCAATCCTTGTGAACACACTGTGCATTGCTGAGAAACATGTATAATCCCCTTCCAGCCGGGTTAAATAGCCGCCAAACATCCACGAGACCCAAGGCAGAGCACAGTTTCCTAACTACATTAAGCGACTTAGGTGTTTTAGCTTTGCTGGGGCTACTCCTGTCAAGGACTGCATCCATTACCATGTTCATGTCCCCGGCCCATATGATTGGATATTTGCTCATATCACTCAATTTGCATTCCAAATTGGCCAAAAATTCAGGAGCATCATTGTTGGTGGCATAGGTGTTTGCTAATATCAGTGTTCTCCCCTGTATCTCAGCTAGGGAAATAAGTATCCTCCCCTCTATGTCCTTAAGTTCTTTCAGACATTTAAATTGTAAATGTTTATTTACGATAGTAATGACACCTCTACTTTGACTTGTGCCAGCACTAAAAACCTATCCTTTACACAGTTTCATCTTTTAGAGACAGGTCTCCTGTAGAAACACAATATCATATCTGGCTGATTTCAGACTGTGAAGTAGCTTATTCCTCTTTTTAGGGTTCCCCACACCATTCACATTCCATGTGGCTAGACGGAGGTTACTATCAGCCGTAGACATAGTAGGAAAGGGTGATAGAGTGACAGATACGTCACTGGTACCAGGACTGCAATATGCCTTGGGTGAGCTATACAAGAGCAAAACTTTATGAACATAACTCTTACATTAGAAAATAAAAATTGTGCAAAACTCTGAGCATCACACATTTTAAACCCCTTCATGTCCGTGATCTGTCAGTAAAGTGATTCTGACCAGCCAGGCCCATTATCAGCATCTTTATGAAACTGCAACACCTTAAACGTGTGGTTGAATTTTACCTTGTTGTCAGATAGTCAGCTGGTGGGCGGAAGGTGTGTGGGCAGGAGAAGAGAAGGAGAGAAAAAAAAATCCAAACATAACCCTTTAACAAAAGTTGTCCGTTCCACACGTTGGAGAAAAACAAAAAACAAAGCAACATCCGTAGTACAGGAATGACTGGTCAGGCAGCAGCTTTGGGTGATGAGTGTAGCTGGTTCCTGATGAAATCCATGGCTAACCTCGGGTTCACGAAGTGGCACGGCCCCTCTTTTGTATTGATTCCGAGCGTGGCCTGGTACTGTAGAGCAAACGTCACCCCACATTGGTGAAGCATCTTTTTGTTCTCATTGAAGGCATCACGTTTGGTCACAGTTCCCCTGGAGAAGTCTGGGAAAAACATGAGTCGTTTCCCTTCCCACCGAATTTCACCTTTCTCTTGGGATGCGCATAGGATGCGGTCTCTGTCCCCCAACCGGATAAACTTTGCAGTCAAGGTCCGACCATTAACGGTGCTCCGGACAGCCCTGGTCCGGGGGCCGAGTCTGTGTGCACGTTCAATAAGCCAGCCCCGCGACGGTGGAGAATTATCCGTCATGTCAGGCAGCGATTTCTCCAGGAATGCGATTGTTTCCCCGGCTTCATCAACCAACCTTCAAAAGTATGTCTTCTTGTTCTTCATCATAATGACAGCCTACGACCTTTTTTTAAAAACAATATGTAATAGTGCTAGGGTCTCTTGCATCAAAACAATAGTCTAAATGTGTATTTAAAGAATTTCATATACCACTGGGTTAATAGTTGGACCAAAGCTCAAACCATCATAAAAGTATGTGAGAACTCCCAGAAATACAATTAACATTTATCAAACCATTACAGTAGTTCTGGCTGACAAATGTCACTATGTCCAGTGTTTTGTAGTGTTGATCTGCACAGCAGACATATGTTTGCAATTTATTTGGTCTTAAAAGTACAACCGAATTAAATTAAATTTGGTACATTTTAGACACATTTGGAGTAATTTAACTACAGAGGCCTCAAAGTTGTACATCAATGCCATGATATTGTCACATATGAACTACTGCATGACCAGCTCGACGCAAACAGGAAGAACTGCATTACAGTCAGTAGAAACAGTTTCTAAACGGGCTTTGAAAACAATGGATAATAAGTCAAATTCATATCATTGTAACATTTTAAAGAAGCATGGGTTGTAAACTGGGAAAATATGGTCAAATTTGCTGATATCTTGTGTAAAAACTGTTCCACGGTTTAGCCCCCCCTCCACTCAATGAATTTGTTACACAACACCTTAACTCATCTACCAGAGCTACTTCCAGAGGTGACTGTAGAATACCATATAGGAAAAGTTCCTTCGGACAGTCAGCCTTTTCCTACCGAGCAGCGCGTACCTGGAATACGATACCTACAGAATTAAGAAACATTTCTTCTCTTACCACCTTTTCAAAAGCTATAAAACAGTGGTTACTGGACAATCAAATATGTAGTCATAATGTGCAAGAATGCTTTGTAATTGTTTTTATATATTCCTGTACTTTCATGTTGAGGTATTCTACGTGTCATATTATTTGTGCTTGTCTGATTTTGTCTGTGCTTATGTAATTCCTGTTTTAATATTTTATCCATGCTTCTGTGTTGTCTGCTTATGATTTTAAGTGCATGTTTTGTTTTTTGTTTTTTTTAATGTTGTATGTAGGTCAAAAAAAAAAGTACAACCTTACAAAAGCACCTGAAAGCAAACACATTCAAGGCCTACACATGCAAAGTGGTGCGCTAATGTGAGAAATGTACCATTTTATTAGTTTACAAGGAAAGTACACAAATACATTGCTGTGTAGTAAGTCTGTACTAAGGCTTTTACACATGCTGTGGAAATAAAGTGAGACAGGTGTCAGGTTCCCCTTAGTGTCTGTCGGCTTTATTAACTGCTCTACATCTGAAATCTCATGTATTTGCCCTCTAATCTTTGTAGACAGTAACATAAAATATCCCAGGAAAACACTGTCATCTGCTAGTCTGTCTGGACTACAGCGTCTCCCTGACAAGGAGTGAGATGGTGGCTGAAAAGTCTGGAAGCCTTCTGTTAATGACCCCGAGCGTGACCTGTAAATGAGCTGAACTTCACTTGTTACCCAAATTAGGCCTACTGATAACCGTCAGTCAAACTGAAAAAACATTGTACCTTTTCAAATAATTTCAATTTTACATGTATTTTACATATGGGGAAATGCACCCAAATACCTTTCGATGGGAAAATAAAGCAGCACTGAAGACCAAAAAGGCACCAGAGGTGGACAGAGTTCAGTTCCACTAAAGGTTTTATTCTTCAGTTGATGAAAAACGAGTTAGCAGATACAAAAAATGCAGAACTGAGCTGCTCTTGCTACAAACCAGTTTTTACACTTCTTAACTTTCCCCCACACAAAGTCAAATAAATGTACTGCAGTAGAAGCAGGAAGTAGAGAAAATCCTCCAGTAAAGTAGAATCAGCTGAAAGTGGACTTTAATCCAGAACTTGAACATAATGAGCAGCTGGTTGGTTTGAAATCTGCAGACGTTCATATAATTTCCATCCCTGTTAAAGCTGAAGGGAAATAAAAGTCCTGTCTAATAAAAGCTGGAAGAAAAACAATCTTCTGGACTAAATAGAAAACAGGAGGAAATCTCTGGATCTCTGGCTGGAAGAGACGTTTCTGTTTGTGCTGGAAGCTCGCTGATTAAATCTGAGGGAGACGAGTAGTTTGACCTTTTGCTGCTGTCAGTGTTCTTCCACAGAAATAGAAATACAGGGAAACGCTGAACTGTTCTGTTCAGACAGTACATATATATAAAAAGCAGCGTACAGAGACTAGAAGTCAGACTGTTCCAGTGGAAACAAGAAGACAAAGTGCAGAGTTTAAATCTGCTGCAGGAAACTCTGAGTGCTGACTTTGTGTACCTGCAGTAGGTGGATATGTACAGTACATGCATGTGTACAGTATATTCAGCAGCTTTCTCTCTGACGCTGATGTTAAAGCTCAGTGTGGATTTAAACACTACAAATGAAATATATATAAAGCGTATTACTGTATAGTGTAGTATAATAAAAAAAACTACTCTTTGTTTTTCTTATATACGTGTGATATTACTACATTACTGTGTTAGCTGAGAAAGGTAAGCTTGTTTTCTACTCCAGCCTGTCCCTTATTAGCTGCTGCAGTGCAGGATGGATGAAGATTAGACCCGTTTCTCAACTTGTTCTTATTCTAAATCAAACAATGAAGTAGAAGTCATGCATAATAAATCCCTGCAGTGTGGCTGGCCTTCTGAAGGCAGGACAGGATCATTTGTTTTATTGAACTTCCTCCGTTAGTACATTATTGTGTTTTGGTAGCACATCACAAGTGAGAAAAACACCATCAGAACATTTCATCCAGTTCCTCTGATTAGAAATGACTGAATATTGTTTGGGCTGTGTCTCTGTGGGTTCTGTGCTGTTGTCCTGTTGCTGTTTTCAGCCCAAAACAGCAGCAGCACTACAGAAGAGCCATCTAGTGGCTGTTGTCAAAAAAGCACCAGAGTTTCGTCTCTTTGCTTCTTTTCTCTTTGATCTGCTGTGAATTTGAGTTGTGACATGTGAACGCAGAATAAAAGGCAGATTTATTTTGTCACAAAATAACAGGTTATAGAGTGAAACTGAGTTTGTAACTCCCTTCTGCTGCATGGCAGACAGTAAACATTAATATAGAAATGTATTAATAGTTAAAGCTGCAAGCAGCGTTGGGCGGGCCCTCGCACTTGTAGCGCGTCCGCGCGTGAACCGGCCGAGTTGCATATTCTGGAGCTCTGCCGGTGCGGCTGTGAATTTTCTACGCGGTTCCGACGCCGCATGAAGGTGCTATATGTCACTTCCTGTGTCCCCTATGTGGAGCTACATAGCACTTGCCGCTATGAATATAAATCGGTATTGGTGTGTAGATGTCTGCGGGGTGGGAGAGTTATCAAGCACGTAAAGTTTGTTTCAGATGTGAACATGTACACTGAACAATAATGTACCCAAACAATAAAATAAATTCCTTTTATATTTCCCTGCCTTGTTGTTTATGTGTAGATACAGAGGAAGAATGTGAGAACAGCACACATTTCATCTTTACTGTGTGTTAGAGCATGGGAGAACAGTGGATACTTTTAATACAGCCCACACCCCTAATACTGTGTAACTATAACAAGTAGAGAACAGAAGAAAAAGATGTTCTTTCTTTAC
>NC_060162.1:151565-165837 GCF_021292245.1 Micropterus dolomieu
TTTTAATAAACAAACAAAAGCGAGCACACTTACAGGTGAGTGGCTGAATAACAGAAATCCAAAAGTACCGGGAGACGAGACAAGACGAGACAAGCAAGGCTGGTTACAGGCAGAGAGTACACACACGACAGACTGGGGAGTAACATGAACAATGACCGGACAAGGACAAGACAGAAACACCAGGTATATATACACAGGGACTAACGAGCAGGGCGGGAGCAACACAGGTGACAGACATGAGACTAACGAGGCAGAGAGAGAGCAGAGGAAAACAGAGAGACTAGACATGACAAGCAGACTATATAAGAGATACTGGACACTAGACAGGACAGAACCCAAAACTCAACATACCAAGGCAGATACCAAACTCAAAAGTAAACACAAAGGATGGCCAACCGGCAGAGCGTGACAGTGAGAGACCTGGATTTGAATCCACTGTGAGACACCAATGTGTCCCTGAGCAAGACACTTAACCCCTAGTTGCTCCAGAGGTGTGCGACCTCTGACATACACACAAATTGTAAGTCGCTTTGGATAAAAGCGTCAGCTAAATGAATAAATGTAACATCACGTTGAGTACGCCACGCTAACATCCAGTAATGCGAATTATTACAAGCTACTTCGCTGAATTATTCGGACGGACTCAAGACATCTTCTATGTTCACATCAGCAGGACCAGAAGCCGAATTCTCTCCTCCGTCCAAGCTTGAGGCCCATTGCACCCAAAGAATCCCCTGCCTCTTGTCAAACAGCTGATCACAGCGTTGCCACGCGCCAGCTAGGTCCTGGGTCAAACAGTCTTCACGAACAAGCAAGACACAAACTATAGCCGCTCTTCAGAAAACGGTTAAAAATGTAACAAGTCCCATTTAGAGAAATGACAATACAGCAAATTTCTCAAGTTATCATGTCAGCTTGCCATGCATTCAGTTCCGTCAACACCAGCTCCTTTCCAGGTGGCACATTACGCACGCCGTGACGTCAGCGCCACTGTTAAAGGGACAGTTCACATATTACTTCCATCTCAAGATAGCAGAGAAGCCAGTGCCAAAGCAAAACAGGACGTCAACCAACACCTGAATTCCAAGGCCTCCCCCTCTCATCAGGGTTGACCGCACCAGCAGCCTACATCACACAGGACAACCACACTGAGTAGTCAGCACCCCACCATCCAGCTCCCGAAGCTTCAGGTACCCAGCACTGGGATATGCCAGCACCCCGGCCGTCTACATCTACCAACCACGCTTCATTAGGGGCCTTCGGCACTGGGACACCAGCGCCACAGCTGGACACTTCCAGCAGCTACAGCTGCCAGTTCCATAGGGGCCCCCAGCACCGAGATGCTAGCGCCTTAGGCACCGGGATGCCCACAGTCTGGTCCCATCAATAACCTGACAAAACGGTCCGTTACAGAGAACCACCCGAAAAGTAATTGACGGAAACCGTTTCAAATGTTGTTCTTCGCTTATGTTTCAATAATAATCTCCAGTTCTGTCATAACTGATGCTAGCAGCATACAAGCTAACCACTTAAGTACAGTTGTTTCAAGTTCATTACAAGCTCAGTCATTTCAAGCTAACTTCAAGCTAACAGCTGTTCCAAGCTAAGTTGAGCTAACAGCCGTTTCGAGCTAACTTCGAGCTAGCTAATAGTTGTTTCAAGCTAATTTCGAACTACCAGCCATTTCGAACTAACTTTGAGCTAACAGCCGCTTGAGCTTACAGCCGTTAAGAGCTTACTTCGAACTAGCTTACAGCCGTTGAGCTTACTTTGAGCTAACAGCTGTGTCGAGCTAATTTTGAGCTAACAGCTGTTAGAGCAAACCTTGAGCTAGCTAACAGTAGTTTCGAGCTAGCTAACAGTCGTTTTTAAGCCAAGTCGTTTCAAGTTAAGAGTCATTACCTAGCTAAGTCGTTATCTAACCACGTCGTTTCAAGCAAACAGTCGTATCTAGCTAAGTTGCTTCTAGCAAACAGCTGTCATCGCGCTAAGTTGCTTTGAGCAAACAGCTGTCATCACACTAAGACGCTTCGAGCAAACAGTCGTTTAGAGCCATAGTCATTTCATGCCATAGTTGTTTAGTGTAGTAACATTTAGTGTTGAGCTAACAATCATCTTGAGTCATTTCCTAGCTTAGCCATTTTCCAACTAAGTCATTGCAACCAGTCATCTTCTAGCTAATTTGGTTTGAGCTATAGTCATTTTCAAGTAAACGTTTGTTTCTTCTTAAGTCTTTCAAGCTAACAGTCATTTCCTAGCTTTCGAGCAAAACTAGTTTTGAGCTAATATTCATTTCGAGCTAACATTTGTCTCCAGATAACAGTAGTTTTGAATGAATAGTGTTTCTAGTGAACAATCATTTCAGATGCTGGTCCACCCCAAAGACCGCACACCCAAACACAAGAAAAGCAATCTAGTGTATACGGTCCAATGCAGTGAGGAATGCACAGACCTGTATATTGGGGAGACTAAACAACCACTACACAAACGCATGGCTCAACACAGAAGGGCCAACTCCTCAGGTCAAGACTCTGCAGTCTACTTACATCTGAAGGACAGAGGACACTCGTTTGAGGACCACCAGGTGCACATTTTAGACAGATAAGATGGATGGTTTGAAAGAGGTGTCAAGGAAGCCATCTACACCAGGGCTGAGAAGCAGTCATTGAACAGGGGAGGGGGTCTACGCCACCACTTATCCCCCACTTACAATGCTGTCCTTTCATCACTTCCCAGGAAACTCAACAAACGTAACCTATTGGCCTCAAGATACCAACGATGGTCGTTCAGTCTTGGCCACAGGTAGTCTTAACGACTGTAACGACTGTCGTCACAGCAACAAGGAACACTAACGAACCAGCGGTATCGATGACCCGGGATAACGACCCCACTGAGGTTAAATAGCTGAGTTTCCCTGCCAGTCAGTCAGAACTGAAGAAGTCCTTTGGATGAGGGACGAAATGTCTTCCAGTATCTTCAACCAAGTCCAGTTGCCCTTGATTTTAACCTTCGTTGGATAACTATGACCTGGATGACTGAGAATCTTCATAGACAGTTCGTTACATAGAACCATCCAATTTGTGGTTGGAAACAGTTTCAGGTTAGTGTAGTCGGGTCATTAGGCACCGGGATGCAAAAAACCCTCGCACCCCACATCAATCAATCTCTGCAAGTTGCTTCAGTCTGGGATTCTGGCACTGGGATGCCATCAGCCATCAGCTAATCCTAATTCTTTCATCTCCCGTTCTTCAGCTCACTAGTTTACTCAAACACATTGTAAACTACATGATATCTTGTTCTTCCTATCATGCCTTTTCCTCACCAACCGCCAACTAAAAGATCCTTTGAAGGGCACATTTACCCGAAAGGGAGAACATCCACCCGGTTGAGGGAACTCATTCCGAAAAGTTGCGTCCATCTTCTCCATACACTAAAACGATTACATGCCCATTATTCTAGATAGATAGAGGCACAGGTTTACCAAAAAATCCACACCGCTTCCAAGCCACAGCTTGCTTCAGTGGTGTAACCAGGACCCACTCAACCACGCAACCCTAACATGCCCCCCAAGCGGTTCCCGGTCTCATTCTAACCCATTGCCGCCGCTCCAAGCTCTCTAGTTTCTCCAACCTCCGGGTTCCAAGGTCTGCATAGAAACTGCACGTCTTCCCAAGACCCTAGATTTCTAGGATTCACTCTCAACACCATCCATCTCAACCTTTGCCAACGGGACCGGTTCAACTTTTCATAAACCATACACCGCGGCCACATATTCTGCAGGTTTTTGGGTGTTCTACAAAGAAGACTAATTGCAGGAAAATAGTCCCCGAAACTACCAACAGCATAGCCCTCTCTTGGGTTACAGGCTTACTTCGAAGAGCTCAGCCACCGTCACAACAAGCACAACACGACCTCCCCGTCATTCAATCTCGTCACCACTTCTCATTTCACCAACACACCCACAGTGGCAACAAAACACACTCCACGGAAGTCCATCTTAGCGGAAGCACTGGCTTCTTTTCCAAACTTCCAAACCCATTCCCGGATAACCCAACATCTTAGAGACACTCAACGTCAAGAGACATTTCAAGACCCCGGCGGCCTTCCTCTTACAGCAGTCTGCATGCACACCATCTGCGCCAGTTACAGCATCCCTCACTTAAATTGAACCTTAGCCGTCACGTCCACGCTCGCTCTCTTCAGTTTCATTTCACTGCATCTCCTCTTTGCTTGACCTTCGGCATCATGCTCGCAATTGAGTCATTCCTCAAACAACACTGCTTTCTACCAAAGCGATCTGAAGTCCAGTCAATCGGGCCAGCTTACTTTCATCTTTTCTTCAAAGTCCAGTCATCTCTGAACCTTCTAAGACCCTCGTGAACTACAGGGAAACCCGGCGCACAACCATGTGAGATCGTCTGAGACCAGTCTAGTAGCTACTCGATTCTGGTTCTACCAGCAGCTCTGCCAAAAGGTACAGGTAAGGTATTCTCCCATCCATTACTTCGGTCACTCCTCCAGAATTTGAGCTAACATTCAGGCTACCGCGGCGTCATTCCCGAGCATCCGATACAGATCATGCGCACCGGTCTTACAAAGCATACCACCACTACATTAAGATCTCGAGATCCCAGATCACCCAGATCACCCAATATTCTCTCAAATAACTGGAAGCTTTTTGGGGATCTGTCGTGCCCGGGTGCTACGGCGGATTTCCCTATCGTAGCTTCCCCACAACGCTTTCGAATGTCTATTCAGCTAATGCAAGCTTCATACATCTTCTGTTCGTTAATCAATAAATCATTTAATCATACCTGTTGATTGTGGTCCTTGCTAGTGAAGTGTTGCTAATTAGCAGAGTTTTAGGAGCGGGACCACACATCAAGCACGTCATCGCCAGCATTTCCATAAATACCCCTTCACCCTCGTATCCCGCATCCCTCCCTCCCACCCCTTTCTCTGTCCTGCCTCCTGATCTCCTTCTTCCTCTCCATAGGTTTATAGGGGGTCCATCATGCACGGGTGCTACGGACGGATTTCCCTATCGAATGTCTATTCAGCTACTGCAAGCTTCATACATCTTCTGTTTGTTAATCAATAAATCATTTAATCATACCGGTTGATTGTGGTCCTTGCTAGTGAATTGATTCTGGTTGTGAATTCTTTATTGAATAACCCAGAATATAATGTCTTGCGATTTATTAGGCTAAAGGTTTAAGAGAAACTGAAATGACGTTACTCTAAGTCGATGCTCAGTTTTAGGCTTTCAGTTTATTTCTCTTCTGATATCCTTTAACACTAGCCTACTGCATAGGCAACATTTGATTTATACAAGTCACATCACTCGTCACTGATCGATCACTGCGTTCCATCAGAGCAATCTGACGCTTTTTTCATTTACACTTTCATCAGCTGATTTTACTCGCGGATTATTTTATTTTCCATTGCTGGCTTCATTAGAGACTTTAGTGCAGTTTAGTGTCCGACTCCTAACTTCTTTACTGTGTCTTTTTGGACCGGTCTCACATCTGACTGAATAGACATGACATTAAATAATGTAAAACATGTTTCTTGCTGGCAGACTCTCCGACTGTCTCTGACTTTAATTGTCTCCAGAACAAAAGTTGATGGGAGAAATAAAAGAAAAATAAAAACTTTCTAATAGGCTAAATGAAGAAAGTTGCGTGTGGGGCTTTTGTTGTTCAGACCTACAATGAACTCAGAATTTAACTAGTGAATCATAAAACAAATCTAATATAGCCTAACTCTTTGCAGTGATGGCTTGAGTTTAATGTTTCTGTCCTGATGTATCAGATCAGTCCGATCAGCTGCAGCGTCCAATCAACATAATGGCTACCCAGTAAGTACCTCATGGTGGCGCTCAATCAACTTTGCGTTTTTCCAATTATCTCGAAAATGGCTTCATTTAGAGTTGAACTTTTTTCATTATTTTAATCTCTGGATTCAGCTGCATCTTTGCTTCAATGGTCTTCTGCTCTAAAAATGTCAAATTATACGACTTTTTATCGCTTTTCTCTAAAACCTATTTTTATTATTATAAGACGGTTTTGCCAATTGACCTGAACCTTTGGCAGGATCATCTACGGACGTCGCTGATCAAATGTTATCAAAAGAATTTTGATATGTCAGTCTGTTTTTTTTTCTTAAATTTTTACTTTTATGTATTTACGCACAATTTTACATAAATGCCTGTAAATCAAAATCGGCTTAAGCTATTGTAACCAAACTCGATGCGTCTGTTCAGATTCTCGGCCCCAGCTTCGCTGAGCAGCCCTGGGATATTCTTCCACTAGGGGGCGCTACACTTGCAAAAAGTTTATACCTCGTAATTCGCTGGATGAATTTGTACGAAATTCGGTTTGTACAATCTCGGGTCCCTACTCAGCTGATGTATAAAATTTGGAAATGATTGCTCAAAGTGTGCGTGGCTTATTACAAGAAATGCAAATTTCTAGACATTTCTCATTCCAAACTTCAAAAAATCTAAGAAATCATCCGTACGTCCTTGAGAACTGAAATTTTTCAGCACATCCACTGAAGTGTGACTAACGTTTGCTTCACTGCAACCTGTGGTCAATTCAGAAGTCAGTCAATCTGTATTTTTCAGAATATGCTAATTCAATTAACATCTGTATCTCCACACGTCTTTCTTCAAACGCTACCAAACTCGACAGAATCATTCTCCAGATGGCCGATATCAAGTGTGTCAAAGGGTTTTCAGATCGGTCAAACGATGACTCTGCAGTGATATTCAGTATCTTGCTGTAACTTCTACAGTAAGAACAACATTTTCTTTTTAATCAAATGCCACCAAAAGAATTTTCTCACCAACATCTTGACAGTTGTAAGCGTTTGAAGTTTAAACTGACAAAACTATCCGGCTCTGGCACATGTGATGTCACCAGCATCTCAGTCACCAGTGGCTCAGTCAGTAAGTCACCTGCTCTGGAGATCTGCAAATCCCCGGGTGAGCCAGTCAGACGTGCTGACAACAGGAGTTTTCAGATCATAGTGAAGTGCAATTTATACTTCTGCATCAGCCCCCCAAAAATGTACCTGCGACGTGAGGCAACCATAAGCTCTGTGATTGGTCGACTGGAAGTGCCCGTGATTTGAAGTAACTTTTACTAGCGGCCAAACACGGTGAATCAATATATTTGACCTTCACAACCCGAGCAAAATTACTGGTTTCACTATCAGACTGTGATCCACTCGGTCGAGAACATTTGAAAAGGCTACATCAGCCGCACGTTTACAATTTTACCCCCATTCATGTTAGAGGAGCGCTAAACCGGATGCTGTAGCGCTACTGGGTGTAATTGCAGAATGACGGAGACACCGTCGCACAAGTATAAATGCCTGGCTACGTGCGTAGCTCCGCATGTAGACACAACGCAGGAGTATAAATGGGCCATGAGTCTAAGGTCTCTATTTTATTTGGATCCCTAGCAGTTTGTGTTAATTTTTCTCTGTTAAAAATTGTTTTTTAATCTTGGAAACACAAAATGTCGCAGGTGGGTTGAACATTTCACCCAGTAGTCATGTACATATAATGACGCTCTCTGATCTCAAGGCGATGCTTTTTTATATCCAGTATGCGTTTCCCCAGTTATCTCAAAGTCTAAATTCTTTCATCACTTTAATCTCCGAAGTCGTCTGCATCTGTTCTCCTCGTTTTTCACGACTGGCTTGGATCCCGATCATCGCAGCTCGCGGCTAAATGTTGTGCAGCATGTGGAGGCTGTAAAGTAATCACCTGTTTGATAAGGAACAATTAACAATATATTTATTGCAGCAATACATTTATTGTCTCCATAAATAATTGCACATACATTTGAATATTTCTATATTTCAGTGGCCCTGAAGTGCAAAACGCGTCTACAAATCTCCACAACATGACTGCATTGTTGAGACTGAAGTGGAAAGCGTAGGTACGTATCGGACTCTGATCCTGGTCCTGATTGGTTGCACATCTCAATTGCAAAGCATCTGTTTCTGTTAATCTATTGCAGTGTTGCAGATTTATTTTTAACGAATATGGACCGAAACAGTGAAATAATTCAGGATTATTTCAATGCAGGCCACACATACCAGGTCATACTTGATCTGCTCTCAACTTTACACAACATTAGGACGAGTATGCGCCAGAGACGGGGACTCGAGTTTATAGACTCGGACTCAAGTCCGACTGAAGTCGCACACACGGTGACTTCAGACTTGACCTGAGACTCGTCCTCAAAAGACTTCAGACTTGACTCATACTCGAGGTGCGGCACTCGTGAACAATGTTTATTTATAGGAAGCGTCTGATGAGCGTGCCGTTATTCCTCCCTGCGTTACCTAGAACCTTCCTACGTAACACGTAGCAACAGCTGCGCGCGGCAGCACGTGAGAGAGGACAACAAACAGCTGCAGCTGCTGAGCCGTTCATCATAAACTTTGGCTTTAAAACGCCTCCCTTTCCTCTTCGCTGCTGAGGGACAAACTGCAGACGTTTATTATGCTTTGTAAGTGACACAGTCTGCAACCAATCAGGACCAGGATCAGAGTCCCATACGTACCTACCCTTTCTGTTTCAGTCTCACCAATGTGTGGCGACTGGCTGTCGTGTTTTGCACTTCAGGGCCACCGTAGCTATTGCGTGATACATTAAATTAACTGATTTTACTTATTGACTTTTTGACATTTTATTCATCCTCCACATGATCACACCATCCTAACATATAACATTAGGTTAGGTTAACTTCTGCTTGGAACACAGCGCAGAGTTGCTTCATGAAAACATCACAAAGACATGGACAAGAACCTGAGAAGCATCGACACGTCGCACTTCACAAGAGGAAAATATCAACACAGAAGGAAAAGGTCACTGTTGACAACACAGTTCCATGGATTAAAGTGCAAGTGTGGTGGTTGCACATTGCTCCACTGAACTGAAGTTTGTGTTAAGGTGCTAGTATGTTGATGGAACGTGCGCTGTTGCACCAGGATCACAAGTAAAGTGATGAAGGGCTCACATTTTTATTGCACACAGCACTATTTTACATTGTTCAGCAGCTTCATTGAGGCTGGCTCAATGATCAGTTTAGGTAACGTGTACCTGCTGCTGGTTAACTACCCATTATTTAAAGGTCCGACCTGCCCATTGCAAATCTTTCTTTGTAAGAACTACAACTGACAGCAAACACAAACATCTTTGTAACTCATTTTTATCAGGACGCCTTCAGCACCAACATAAACATGAGCTGTTCTCACTGGGGTCCATTCTGTTCTGTTCTGGTTAGTGACTTGTTACAAATAACGTCATTTACAAAATAAATAAAATAAAAATATGTAACTGGCACCTTTTCACGTTCCTTTTTTAAAACTGTAGCCTACTTTTACTCTTCACTCCAGTATTTTCTGTGGGCCAGTAATCTACTTTTAATTTCGCTACTTTTTCCATTCATACCTTCATAATTTCACCAGTGTGTGATCTGCATTAGGCTCATTAACCGAACGAGCTGTCAGCCAGGCTGTGCAGAAGAACGCCAGGTCTCCTCTGTGGTACAGAGACGGGCGCTTATCGCAGAGATGAATGAGCTGGGCAGATCAAACATTTAGAAAATCAGGCAGATACCTTTTCAGTTTAAGGCTTTATTGTTCTACTGAAACAACTGAAACCCAGTGAGCCACACCATGGACCTGCTGGCCTGTTGGAAATCAGCCTGCGTCGCTCTTTAACAAACCGGCTGGCGCATAAAAGCATCTTTGGTCTCTGCAGAGAAAACGTAAACTTCACACTGTAAGATCCAAGTCTGATGATCACTAGACTGATTCTGATAAATTAACAGTATCGTGTTGTTGAAAAGAGCATCGCTTTCCTTTGATAGATATCAGCCTGTTTTTTTCAAAGCCTACTGTTTAATAGCGATGTGTGTCCTGTTTACTCTGGGGGGCGTCCGACAGCTGGATTTGGCTGTTGGAGTGGTGAGGGTCTGGTTTCAGAGAGGCCCAAACCACTGTGACGGGGGGGGGCTCTAAATGTTTGTAACCTTAAAACGCACTTGGATTTCCCTGTTTGCGGTTACATTTTACTACTTGCAAACTTATTGTACGTATAAGGGGACAAACTGTGTCAGCTCTACAGTTTCTTTGGCTCAGACCCAAAGAAATGCAGCAGGCTTCCAGGAATTGTCCACAGGAACAGAACAGCTGCCATCAGCCTCCTGTTTCCACTTTTTAAATCTCTTTAACTTTGTTGGTTCCAAAGAAACCAAACTCTCCCAGCAAACCTCCTGAAAACCAAAGAGCAGCAGCGTGCTGGTCATCAAACCTTCAGCCTGTAAGAAGTGAAATGCAGCCAGAGGGATCAGAGCAGTCCTGCTCAGACCGCTTCAGACCTCTGCTCGGTCTTACCTGGAGGAGCTGCGTGGGGCGCGAGGCAAACCTCTTTCTCTCAGTCCACTGATCAGAGACAAAAACCCGCAGCTGGACACACAATCCGGAGAGGACGGGTCATCTGCACGGACCAATGAACGATCGGCTGCTGGGGAGGTGGGCGGGGCTTAGCGGCGGCTCGTCCGGGTCAGTAAGTGTATGAACTGTTTCTGAGGTCCAGGACCGGAACCTGGATCCAGATTAGACCTGCCTGGTTTCACACTTTGCTGGGAGAGACGGTGTAGCCTTCAAAATAAAAGCTGGCGTCTGCGCCGCTCTGACTGCGTTTCAAAATAAAAGCCTTGGCAGTGAAACAGTAAAAATGGAAGAAGAGAAGAAAGAAAGAAAACCCCTCAGTTTAAATTCAATAGACAAGCTTGGTGATTCTGTGACAACAAGATAAAAAGAATAAAACAGGTTAAAGAGTAGATTGAAAGTGCAGCAGCAGCACATTGGAAGATATGAAGCTCAGAGCAAGTTCAACCGGAAAGACTATGGGATGGATTTAAAACGCTCTACTACACTAGCAGGCCAGCTGATTTGGCCTAAATGATAATAATGAGCACATGTTACCGTGACAACGGCTGCACACAAAGGCAGACTGGGTGAAATGACCAGATGACTTCAGTTCTGAATCCTTTTAAATCAATGATCAGGTTTCTATCAGGGAGACTGGAGCTGATTATTGGCTACATGTTGGAGAAATCAGCAATTTAGCGGTTGGTTTCCTACCATTATTATGGAAACCATGACAACCAGTGGAATAACATATTCTTCCCTCCATGATATATGACTGTAGTATAAAGGAAGCTGAAGCCTGAAGCCACAGCTGAAAGTTCAGCAGAAGCTTCAGCAGAGTCCAAAAGCTGCTGCTGATCCAGTGAAGACACTCTGAGCAAACTGATTTCATGAAGCTCACAGGAAGCTGCAGCACTCAGGATGCTTTCATGTAACTAAAGCTCGACATAAAGGATCGACATGTTTCCACATGAAAGATCTGAACTAGTCATTCAGAGCACGAAGACACAGGAAGAAAGCAGCGTAGAAATCCATCAGAGGACATCAGCTTTCAGGACTCTTCACAAACACAGCAGCAGCTTTCTGTCTGACTTCTCTTCTGGAACGTCCTCTGTGCACACTGACAACATGAGAAACTGCTTTCTATGGAGATTTCTATTCTACATGTCAGTGAGGAGTTTACTGTCAACATCAGAGTCAGCAGGAATCAGCAGCCTTGGACTGACTGAGAGGAGCTTTAGAGGAACCTTCAGAAAAAGGCCTTTCTCCTAAAATGTACATTTGATTCAATTCAAATTAATTTCTCAACTCTAGGTATTTCTTTTACTTTATATTATTTTACCCTGAGCATGGCCGTCTCCAAGATACAAAAAACCCCAATAAAACTATTAAAAATAGTAGCTTCATGCTGAAATGTAGAGGGGAAAAAACACATTCCACAGGCTGTCCAACAGGAAATTGTAAATGACCTAAACTTTTTATTTTGTTTCTTTAAAGACCGTTACAATACTTTTATTACTTACCATCTTCAAGAAAATGGGTTCAATATTTTGGAATGTCCTGAACTGAGAGAGGTGATACAGTCTAGTGATTTTTAAAAGTTAGATCTCCATACATGTTGAAAGAACATGAATTTAACGAGGACGATTTTGAGAAGCACAAAGGCACATGAGTATCATCTGACATGTATTGAAAACCCTGAGCACAAAGTGACATATGGAGTGAAATGGAAATATGTCCTTTAGTGAGTCTTCTGAAATAAAGAGTCCAATCCAGACGTCTTTTAAGGGTTTTATTCTTTGCAAAGGGTCAGACAGACATACAGAGTGCCAAACAGTCTGCAGAGTGTAAGACAAAGAGCCATTGAAGAAGCAGGTGACTTTATACTGTAAGGGTATTACGCAGCTATCCAAGGGAGGAAGGGAGTCGGGACCAGCTGTCCTGAGATGAAGGCCTATCAAGGACAGTCTGATAAGAAAACTCTCTAACGAGCATCTTTCCCATGGAAAACTTCACCTAGCTGTAACATGATAAAATAATCAAATACCACGCAGTGAAACACTGGTCTGTTCTGATGAAGCGTGCAGGGTGAAACAGTAAACACCCCTACTTGACTGTTTAAATGATGTCAAAGCGTGGTTAGCCGAAAATTTCTTAAAACTAAATGTTGGAGCTATATTCTTATTTTTGTTTATTTTGGACTTAAGTTAATTTATAGCCTAATTTATTTCTTTTCTTTTCTTGTTAAAGTTAATTTGGTTTATTTTGTATTTATGCTTTACTTGTGTTGTCGTTTGTTGGTCACATGGTGTTATGTTCATTTGCATAAGTAGGTCAAGGTGGGAGGTGCTGCAGGCACCAGGGCATATGGTTTTTTACCAGCGTGAGAGAGGCAGCAGAAATGTCTGTAAGCTTGCTTATGTGTGTGAATAAACCTCCTCAAACTCAGTCTTGTTATGGACATCACTTTGCTTTGGTACCTCTGAACCTGCGTAAAGCCTAACCATGACGTAGCCTCAAGTGGCCATTTGAGAAGTTTGTTATTATTTGTTTTTGTTTAAGTTTATGGACAAATGGCCACTACACTGAATGAGAGTAAAACAGAGATCATGCAGTTTGGCCCCCACATGATAGACTTGGGCCCCCTCAATGACTTTGTGCATCCTGTTGTAACTAACCTTGGGATCAACATAGACAGTGATTTTAAATTTGACAAACAAATAAATGCGGTTGTGAAATCTAGTTTTTATCATCTTTGCCTTTTAGCTAAAGTCAAGTCTCAAGTCTTTGAGCTAGAGTCCAAGTCAAGTCTCAAGTCTTTCAGCTAGAGTCCAAGTCAAGTCTTAAGTCTCTCGTGGTTATTTCGAATGCTGTATCACCTGTTGCTTTCAATCCAGGTTGCTTATAAAACTGCATAGCTATAAGGAATTCTGTAACGTAACCTGTTTTGCATTTACAGAGCACAACCATGTAATTTACAATGAAATTATTGACGGCTTATTAAATACTGTAAGTCAACACACTCCGCAGACTCTTAAACCCAGTGTAACGTTAACTAAATAAAACTTTGACGTTGCATAATCAACAATAAACCTGTAACCTGTTTTAACTTATAGAGCACAACCATGTAGCCTAATGTGCAATGTGTCTACAATTAATGACAGCTTATAACTACTGGAAGTCAACAAACCTGTTGACTCTCAAACCCAGTGTAAAGTTAACTAAATAAAACTGTAAGGTTACCTGATCAACAATAAACCTGTAACCTGTTTTTAACTTACAGAGCACAACCTGTGCAATGCAATCACTGACAGCTTAAACTACTGTAAGTCAACACACCACCAGACTATCAAACCAGTGTAACGTTATAACTAAATAAAACTGTAAGGTTACCTGATCAACAATAAACCTGTAACCTCTTTCTAGCCAACGGTAATAATTAACATGATGGCAGCCAGCGGGACGTAAATAATTACTTTTATCAACCACCACAAGTTTGGCAATCGCTAATTCATCTTTTCATAACGAACGAAAGTCGGAGTTAACCTCTTGTAGATCGTAAGCAAGAAGCAAGCTAACGGGGGGACCGGTGTTTGCCCTGTATTCGGCGTGCCGCTGCTGCGGGGTGGGTAGCCACTCTGCTTGGGTGTCGCGCGGTTGTTGGTATCGGTGCGCGGGTGGTGATTTTTACTCGTGCGCTGTGCGGATGTGGTGGCGCTCGGTGCTTGGCTGCCTCTCTGTGTGTCCTGTGTGTGGGTCCGGGTTGGGGGGAGGGGGCGGGCGGCGGGCATGGCGGTGGAGGTTGGTGGGGGGG
>NC_060162.1:165937-176593 GCF_021292245.1 Micropterus dolomieu
ACGGGGGATTGTTGGACTTTGGGTTGGGGCTGCACTGACCTGCCTCAGGAGTGTGTGGGGGTCTGGGGCACGGGGCTTTGGAGCCTCTGGGTCTGGGGCGGGTCTGTGCGCTGGGGGGGCTGGGGTTGGGCGGGGTTGTCACTGACTCTGGGGTGCTGCCGGTGCTAGAGGGGCTCTTGCTATAGGCCCTGGGCTGGGAGGGACCTGCTACAACTACCCTCCTGCTTAGGGGGGTGGGGGACGGGACTGAATAAATGACGGGGCCAGTCAGGAATCTGGTCTTCTAGCCTCCCTATGACCTCCTTCACCTTTCCCCCTTTGGTCATGTCTCACAACATACACCCTTGTGACCCTGGGGGGCGAGCAGCCTGCAGGGCATTGGGGGGTGGGGCTGCTTTATTGCGGCCTCGCACTTCTTCCTCCCTCACTGCCTGCCCCTCAATTTTAATTACACATTAGACACAGAGGGCTTGGGGGGTGGGAGGGGCACGATGGGAGGCTCCACTACCTGACAGTTGTGGGGTGCCTGTGTCACAACTACCCTCCAATTTTAGTTGCACCTTAGTTACCACACACCTTATCTTTACTGCACCATACAACACTTCACAATCCAAGACACAAAACAATACATTTACAGAGGCAGGCAGAGGGGTTGAAGGAGTGGGGGAGATTCTCATTGGCCTCGTGTCCTACCCCTGGAGCCCCGGGCGTCGGGGGAGCTGTGGGGTTGGTGAAGGCCTTGCCTGATCTGGGGTGGGCTGGGGGGGGTCGGGGTTCCCCTGGCGTGGGGGCCCGCCCTTGACCTAGGGTTCTGGGGACTCGGGCTTGTGGCCTTTGCTCATTTCAAAATAAAAAACTGTTAAAATTCAAAACCTGATACGGATAACTGAGCTTGAGTGTTTTGCTGTCTTCCTTTTGGAGAGAAAGGGAGGGGAAGGAGTTGTCCTGGCCAAGGAGTTCTTTCCCTCTTCTGCTGGGCTGATGACTCGGGTGGAAACCAGAGGCTTTGTCCAAAGCCCTCAAATTGTCTTCAAAAGTCTTCAGTCTTTGTCGCAGTTGAAAAGGAGAAAACAGAGAGTCCGATGATTCTTCAGTTGTCTTGGCTGTTATGGTTATCCTCCGTGGCATGATCTGTTGAAACTTTGCTGAAGAAATCTCTGAAGCGTTCCCTAGTTGTTTGCTGTTCAAATCCCCATCTCTTGTCTTGGGCTCTTGGTCCGGTGCGGTGATGGTCTTGCTCCGAGTCCGATGGCTCTTGACATCCGCCGAGGAATAAACCCGATCTCTTTCTTGCTTCTCTTTATATATCCTACTCCGTGGCTGATTTCTTTGTCATATCAGCCACCACCCTTATCCTGTCTACGTGACTACTGGCACATAGATTGTTCATTTGTTTCAGAGATCTCCTTGTTTGGTCCACTTATTTCCCCTGCTGACCCTTCTCTCTCAATGACTCACAGTCATGAGGCTGTCACACTCAGTCCAGTATTTCACAACAAGCTTCAACATGTCTTAACATATTCCTTCAATCACATCTATCATTACATGCACATTTCCAATCAATACTATCAAATCATGACATTTCATACCATAGTTATTCATTTTTCATTTCTTTAGTAATTCCTTTATAATACGTCTAATACATCATTCTACTGATTGCTATACTTATCACACTTAACACATCACATTCATTTGGAAAGTACCTGATTCTCCTCTTGGTTATTTTGTTTCTTATAGTCTCTTGTGTTATTCAGTCAGAAAGTACCTCGCAGTCCCATGGCCTTTAATGGGCCTTTTAGAGTGCTGTTAGTGCGCAGGGATCTCAATCTACTTGACAACAGGAAAACAGAACGGTGGAAGAAACAAAATGAAAAATAACCAGGACACTCACCGTCAGCCGGGCTGCCACCACAACACGCTGTTGTTGGGGAATTTCTGGGAATTCCAGAGTTAAAACAAATGCCATGTTTATTGTGAAAGGACTCACAAAATACTTCAAACTCTATATTGATGTTAAAATGTATCTCAACAATAACTAGGGTTAGGTACCGTTTCACATTTTACGATACCAGTACAAAAACCAGTACCCTTAAAGTGATACTGATACCAATTGAGTACTTCATTTGATACCTTGCATTAAATACCCCCTGCTGAAGCCATAGTAGTTTAGTAGTAGTTTATTATTATTTTTATTGTTATTATGGACAAGAAGGTCATCTATTTTATTTTTCTTGTTTCAATTCAATTAAATTTTATTTATATAGCACCAAATCACAACCACAGATGCAACAGCTGATGGCGTTCCACCATCGTGGTATCACAGATGAGAATAGCCGGGACTGGGATTGCTTTGTTTGATGGGATGGCAAAGCCAGGGGGCGTTCGTTGGAGGAGCATAGTGGCCGAGAAGGAACGTAACTATGTTTTATGGAATTTAGTAGATGGGTGCAGACCCAGTAGTCACTCTGTATGCAAGCATTAGTGACTTGAATCTGATTCTGGAGGCCACGGGGAGCCAGTGGAGGTCACTGAGTAATCGAGTGACATGAGTCCTTTTGGGCTGATCAAAAACCAGACGTGCTGCTGCGTTCTGAACCAGCTGGATGGCGTACTGAGTGAGGTAGGGCCTGATTTTCCTTATGTTGTATAGAGCAAAGTGGCATGACCGAGAGACAGCAGCAACATGGTCTGAAAAGGACAGCTGGTTATCAATCATGACACCCAAGTTTCTCACCACCCTGGTTTGAGTGATGGTTGAGGAGTCAATTTGTAGATTGATGTTATGGTGGATAGATTGCTTGGCTGGAATGACCAAGAGTTCAGTCTTAGAGAGGTTTAGTTGAAGGTGGCAAGCCTTCATCCATGCAGATATGTCCCGAGAGACAGTCCGTGATCCGCGCCGAGACGGTGGGATCGTCTGGCGGGAAGGATAGGTAGAGTTGCAAATCGTCCGCGTAGCAGTGATAAAAGAAATCTGTGAGAGCGAATGATGTGGGAGGAGGATAACTGTCCTTGCCACCACACATTGTAGGAACGCCCTGAGAGGTAGGATTCAAACCACAGGAGTGTTTTACTCGAGATGCCCATTGCTGAGAGAGTGGTTGACTGTGTCAAAGGCAGCTGATAGGTCAAGCAGGATAAGAATCGAGTATTGGGCTGCAGTTTTAGCTGACCTTAGGGCTTCTGTTACACACAGAAGAGCCGTTTCAGTAGAGTGGCCACTGATATGGATCTAGGAGGTCATTCCGTGAGAGGAATTCTGAGACCTGTTTGATTACTGCCCGTTTAATAGTTTAGATAAAAATGGTAGAAGAGACACTGAGTTCTCAACTTGAGTTGGGTCAAGTGAGGGCTCTTTGAGCAAGGGTGTAACCCGAGCCCTTTTGAAAGTGGTAGAGCAGAGGAAAAGATGTAGTAGGACTGCTACAATGGTTGAGTTTGAGTGTTTTAGAGAATTGGCTAGTTATAGCCTCCACTTTACCTGTGAAGAAGGCAGCAAAGGTATCAGAAGACAATGTTTGTGGGTGGTGGAGGTGGAGGAGGATTTGGTAGCGCTTTAAAAGTGGAAAATAATTTCCTTGAGTCAGTGGCACTGCTTATTCTGTCATTATAGAACGCAGTTTTGGTAGCACTGACGCTTGTTGAGAAGGAGGATAGGAGCAATTGGTAGCCCTTAAGGTCGGCGTGGTCTTTGGTTTTTCGCCATTTTCTTTCAGCGGCTCTGAGATTAGTACGGAGCCTATGGATGGTATCAGTTAGCCACGGGTGGGGCTGGTTTGGGCGAGCAGGCTTGGTGGATAGAGGACACAGGCTATCCAGGCAAGAGCTTAGTGTGGAGCACAGAGATTGTGTGGCATCATTGACCTCAAGTGAGGAAATGTGTTGAGGGAAGGTAGAGCAGAAGCTACCACTGAGGCAAAGTGAGCGGGAGACAGGTTACGGAGGTAGCGGCGGTGTGAGACCAACGGTGCTGGAACAATGGGCTGTTCCTGTAGGCAAACCGTGAACTGAATGAAATAGTGGTCTGACACATGTAGAGGTGTGACTGTTAGGCACTCGGTGGCACAGTTTCGGACAAGAACGAGGTCAAGCACCTTGCCAGCTTTGTGGGTCGGGGGGCTGAGAATCCGTGTTAGACCAAAGGACTGAATCAGAGACAGGAAGTTTGCTGAGTTCGAAAAGTGAATGTTCATGTCACCGAGGACAAGTAGGGGACAGTCATACTCTGGTATTGAAGACAGCAGTGTGTCTAGCTCCTCCACAAAGTTACCCTTTTGTCCTGGTGGACGGGTGTATGACAATCACAGAGACCTTTATCGGAGCAGACACAAAGACAGCATGGTATTTAAAGAAGGTAAAGAAGGCATATTGATTCGGGGGAAGCAGCTGTGTGAATTTCCATTTGTTGGAAATTAAGAACCCAGTCTTTCACCCTCACCCCCCTCGCAGACGGTCGGGGTGTGAGGGTGAAAGACTAATTGGTGGACAGCGCAGCGGGGGTAGCAGAGTTTTCTGGTTTGATCCAAGTCTCAGTGAGCGCCAGTAGCCCAAGAGATAATGTGTTAGCATAAGCAGTGATGAAGTCAGCTTTGTTGACTGCTAACTGGCAGTTCCATGACCCAACAGAGAAGTAAACAGATGTGGGTGGTGTTGTTTTAAAGGCTTGAGGAGTGCCTGATTTCTGTGCCTGATGGCATGATACCTCTTGCGTGCACCGGAGACAATAGGAATAATATAGTAGCACATGGCCCGAGTGTAGTTGTAGCCGGCAGCTTTAGGTGAGTAGGTGTGCCTTGGGAAAGGAAAAGCTACTCTCAGTGGACTCGCACAGGTAGACTCGCTGGTCTTCACCCAAGGAGCAGACGCCTACGCTGACGCTTCAGTGGTAGGTTTCACTGAAGTAGTTTGAGTCTAATTGCACATAGGTGTTGGGCATTAAGACTGATTGCACCCAGCTGAGATTGCCCTCCGGATTAACAAGACAAAAGTTTGGTTTCAGTGGGTGGGACACACACCCAGTTGTTTGATCTTGCTCAGCCAGCCTTCAGATTCTAGTGGATTGCTCAGTAAAAGTACAAAGAAATAGCACCTCAAGAGTAGGAAGGATAGAGTAAAGTATTACCTCACTGCTGCAAACTCTTATTTGCCCCACAAATCAGTTAGTTTAATCAATCAGTGTCAAATCTAAGGGTGAACTCTCCATCCAGTGGCCTGGCTCCAATAGTAACACACACACATTCCTGTGATTAAAGTGAAACTTTATTAGCTAACCAAAGTGAATACAAAGTCAGTGTAAATATAGGAATATCAAGGAAAATAAACAACAATAACAAAAAACAACCAGAATGCACTCAACGGGATATAGCACAGAAGTGGGCCTAGGCTAATATTTTGAATTGAGTTTCCTATTGTGGAAAGAATACGATTCTAATTGAATAAGGGAACGAATGGATGCAAGTTATATGGTGATAACGGTGTTAAAGGCTCAAAGGCCATTGGTTTCAGGACTAAAGGCTTAAGGACACCAACTTGATCACAGATGTACAGGTAATTTGCCTTACTGCTTTGTTGGTTTTCCCAGCCGGTATGGTGGTATGGACGGCACACAACTAGCTTGGTTCTAGACGTTCACAGCTTGCTTGGTACGCCGTACGGCCAGGACAGAGTCTTTGGAAAGTCCCGGGGGTCCGTGCTCCTCGGCTGGTAGCTGGAACTCTGCAGTGGATTGCTGGGCTGTTGGTTGTCCTTTCTTGGTTAATTACTGTGGCGTAACCTACTCACGTGGTTGACCTCCGAACTTCGTTTGTCGGGAGTAGTGGAAGTTAATTTGAACTGAAATGAAAGCTTAAGAAACTTACTTGTTCCTGAATTAAAAATTGCGTGACTTAAACAGTCTGATAACTTTAAACAAACAAAACAAAAGGTAAATTCACAGTGGGTTGTTAGGAAGGCTTTGTCCCTCCTAGTTTCTGTGTTCTAATTTAAGAAAATCTCTTTCCACAATATCAACTCTTTTCTTAAATATCATCAACAGTTATACAGTTTCTGAGCATTTGATAAAAGGAAAGGAAAAGCTATTGTGTTAATCGTCATAACAATTTAGAATTGTTACAGTTCATAGTGATCATAGCTGAAGAAAGAAAGCCTTAACTAAATACTTCCAGGATAATATTGATTGTTACACATTCTTACTTAAAAATATATATAAGAAGGTATTTGAAACATGTCATCAGTTAAACCATAAAACACAGACAGTGATATATACACAGGATAATAAGGAAAAATGTAGAGAACACTTTAAATGAACCTTCTTTATGATTCCTTTAACTCTTCAATATAGTTTCTAAAGCACAACATGGTAATAAACTACTCAAAATTGAAGAGGCGAGGGCCACTAATTAACTTAAAGAGTATCAAACTAAACAGAACAAGACAAGTTTATAAGGCAAAGACATTATAACATTCTTTGTTCACAAGGTTTGAATTTTGGGCTGTTCTCTTTTCTTTGGCATCTGGCATTCTTATCAGTTCGCACATCAGCGCAAATAAAGGAGGCCGTCTTTGTTGTGTGTGACTGTGTGTGATGTGTGTGTGTGTTAGGTCTTAGTTTATGGTCTCTGTCCATTTTAGAGGTACTGACAGCCTGGTTCAGGGTGAGGTTACATCTCTGGACAAGGTTAAATTGTCATTTCAACAGGCATGAGTAGAGTCAGTTATCTTCACTTCCCCGGAGATGGTGGTTTTATGGTTGAAACAAGGCTTTTTGATTTGGCAGGCCTTTCACCCCCCTCCTCTTCTGGGGGTCTGGGGGGCCTGCAGTCAGGGCACCTGCTTGATGGGTGATAACTCACAGCACTTTTCATAAAGAGCAGGTCTAGACCGTACTCTATGATGCTATTTACAGAAGCCCAACAGTTCCCACCAAGAGCAGCACTAGGCGACAGAGGCAAGGAAAAACTTCCTTTTAAGAGGCAGAAACCTCGAGCAGAACCATGGCTCAGGGTGGGCGGCCATCTGCCTCGACCTTGGTGGGGGGGAATTACAGAATTTCTGGATTCTAGAATTCTCCAGAATCAGGTCCAAGTCCCTGCATGTCCCATCCAATGCTGCATACAGAGCTCCTACTGGGTCTGCACCATCTACCTAAACTCCATAATCCAAGCCTACGTTCCTTCTGGGCCACTGCGCTCCTCCAATAAACGCCGCCTGGCTCTGCCATCCCTTCACACAAAGCGACCTCAGTCCCTGTTCTCATCTGTGACACCACGATGGTGGAACGAGCATGCCATCAGAGCAGGGGTGTCCCTCTCTGACTTCAAGAAACTCCTGAAAACTCTGCAGAGAACATTTCCTGATAACACCTCTCACCTGTAAAGGCTCGTGCAGACTACACGACTTTCAGTGTCGCCTACAATTCTCTTGTATTGATTGCACTTTTTAGTAGGCATTTACCCCACTGATGCCATACGTGCCATTAGCTCTTACTAGTATGTATTGTCAGTTGTAGATCTCGTCCTGTATACGTAGATCCTTTGTTGACGCTTGTATGTTGTTCCTCAAATGTAAGTTGCTTTGGATAACAGTGTTTGCTAAATGAGTAAATGTAGAGATTGACCTCAGCCTGCAGATTCAGTAAGACATCATTCTTTGAAGATTTTGTAGAGGAGTCTGGATGTTTTTTTGCTTCACGCTGCAGCTCGTAGTCCTCCTCTTCACTGTCCTGTAAACTGGGAGAGTGCCTTCTTCATCTGATCAAACTTATGAACGGCATTCTGACACTGATCAGCTGACTTGAGGATGGAGGTTCTGAACTTTCTGTCCCCTTCAGGGGTCGCAGTGAGTCTGAAGAACTTCAAAAAGAGCATCAGCAGTGCACCTTTCCTCTCCAACACTGTAACAGCTACGGCCAAAGCTCCTACACTCCCTCGTTTCAGTTCATTCACTCGTCTGAGGATCCTCTGAAACTCCTCCATGTGTGACAGAGTGTTCTCAGCCTGAACTGCAGCTGATTCTTCCTCCAGCTGTTCACACGTCCTCTTTATTTCTTCCAGCTCGTTCTTCAGCGGTTCAACAATCTCCAGGAATTCTTTCCCCAGCTTTTCTACTTCCTCTGCACTTCCATTCTCTTTCATTGTTTTTAATATGTTTGCACCAACAACATTAAATCCTCCTGCTGCTGCTGCTACTGCTGCTGCTGCTGCTGCTGCTGCTCTAGCTGGTCCTGCTGCTGCTGCTGCTGCTGCTATTCCTGCCACAGCAACAGCTGCTGCTGCAGCTGCTACTACTGCTGCAACAGCTCCTCTTGCTGCTGCAGCGGCTGCTGCTACTACTGCTACTAATGCTGCTGCTGCTGTTCCTGCTGTTGCTCCTGCTACTGCTGCTGCTGCTACTACTGCTGCTGCTGCCGCTACTACTGTTGCTGCTGCTGCTGCTGCTGCTGCTGCTGCTCCTGCTACTGCAATAGCTCCTGCTTCTGCTCCTCTTGCCACTGCAGCGGCTGCTGCTACTACTGCTGCTGCTACTGCGGCTGATCCTGCTGCTTCTGCTGCAACTGTAGCTGCTGCTACTCCTACTGTTGTTGTTTCATCTGTTACTGTTACCAGTGCTTGTAATGCTGCTGCTACTTCGGCTGCTACTGCTCCTGCTGCTACTGCTACAGCTGCTAGTGCTCCAGGTTTTGCTGTCCCTACTGCCCCTGCAATTACTGCCACTGCTGCTCCTACTGCTCCTATTATTACTGCTCCTGGTGCTTCTACTCCTACTATTACAAATACTGTTCCTGCTATTGCTGCTCTTACTGCTGCTCCTCTTATTCTTGCCTCATCTGTTACTGTTACCAGTGCTTCTAATGCTGTTGTTACTCCTGCTGCTACTGCTCCTGCTGCTACTGCTCCTGCTGCTACTGCTCCAGGTTCTACTGCTCCTGCTGCTCCTGCTCCTACTGCTACTGCTGCTCCTAATGCTCCAACTATTAGTGCCTCTGATGCTTCTACTACTGCTACTAAAACCACTCCTGCTCCTACTGCTCCTACGGCTCCTACTGCTGCTGCTCCTGCTACCACTGCTCCTGCTGCTACTGCTCCTGCTGCTACTGCTTTTGCTGCTCCTACTGCTGCTTCTACTGCTCGTACCGATACTTTCACAGGTGTTGTTACTACTGCTACTACTACTGCTGCTGCTGCTACTAGAACTGGTCCTGCTGCTGATGTTGCTGCTGCTCCTGCTACTACTACTACTACTACTGCTGGTACTTAAACTGGTCCTACTCCGGTTGTTGCTGCTGCTCCTGCTACTACTACTGCTGCTGCTGCTGCTCTTCTTACAAATGCTGCTGTGCTTGCTGCTACTGCTGCTTCTGCTACTGCTGCTGGTGGTACTAATGCTGCTTTTCCTACTGCTGCTGGTACTACTGCTGCTTCTGTTACTGCTGGTGGTGGTACTACTGCTGCTGGTACTACTGCTGCTTCTGTTACTGCTGGTGGTGGTGCTACTGCTGCTGGTACTACTGCTGATGCTCTTCTTACAAATGCTGCCGTGCTTGCTGCTGCTGCTCTTACAAATGCAGCCGTGCTTGCTGCTGCTTCTGCTGCTGCTCTTCTTACAAATGCTGCCGTGGTTGCTGCTGCTGCTGCTACTCTTCTTACAAATGCTGCTGTGCTTGCTGCTACTGCTGCTGGTACTACTGCTGCTGGTACTACTGCTTCAGCTGCTCTTCTTACAAATGCTGCTGTGCTTGCTCCTGCTGCTGCTGCTCTTTCAAATGCTGCTGTGCTTGCTGCTGCTGCTACTCTTCTTACAAATGCTGCTGTGCTTGCTGCTACTGCTGCTGGTACTACTGCTGCTGGTACTACTGCTGCTGGTACTACTGCTTCAGCTGCTCTTCTTACAAATGCTGCCGTGCTTGCGGCTGCTCGTACTACTGCTGCTCTTCTTACAAATGCTGCTGTGCTTGCTGCTGCTGCTGCTCTTCTTACAAATGCTGCCGTGCTTGATGCAGCTTCTGCTGCTGCTCTTCTTACAAATGCTGCCGTGTTTGCTGCTGCTGCTGCTCTTACAAATGCTGCTGTGCTTCCTCCTGCTGCTGCTGCTCTTCTTACAAATGCTGCTGTGCTCGCTGCTTCTGCTCTTCTTACAAATGCTGCCGTGCTTGCTGCTGCTCTTCTTACAAATGCTGCCGTGCTTGCTGCTGCTACTCTTCTTACAAATGCTGCTGTGCTTCCTCCTGCTGCTGCTACTCTTCTTACAAATGCTGCTGTGCTTGCTGCTACTCCTGCTGGTACTACTGCTTCAGCTGCTCTTCTTACAAATGCTGCTGTGCTTGCAGCTGCTCGTTCTACTGCTGCTTCTGCTACTGCTGCTCTTCTTAAAAATGCTGCTGTTCTTGCTGCTGCTCTTCTTACAAATGCTGCTGTGCTTGCTGCTGCTGCTGCTCTTCTTACAAATGCTGCCGTGCTTGATGCAGCTTCTGCTGCTGCTCTTCTTACAAATGCTGCCGTGTTTGCTGCTGCTGCTGCTCTTACAAATGCTGCTGTGCTTCCTCCTGCTGCTGCTGCTCTTCTTACAAATGCTGCTGTGCTCGCTGCTTCTGCTCTTCTTACAAATGCTGCCGTGCTTGCTGCTGCTCTTCTTACAAATGCTGCCGTGCTTGCTGCTGCT
>NC_060162.1:176613-184226 GCF_021292245.1 Micropterus dolomieu
ATGCTGCCGTGCTTGCTGCTGCTCTTCTTACAAATGCTGCCGTGCTTGCTGCTGCTACTCTTCTTACAAATGCTGCTGTGCTTCCTCCTGCTGCTGCTACTCTTCTTACAAATGCTGCTGTGCTTGCTGCTACTCCTGCTGGTACTACTGCTTCAGCTGCTCTTCTTACAAATGCTGCTGTGCTTGCAGCTGCTCGTTCTACTGCTGCTTCTGCTACTGCTGCTCTTCTTAAAAATGCTGCTGTTCTTGCTGCTGCTCTTCTTACAAATGCTGCTGTGCTTGCTGCTGCTGCTGCTCTTCTTACAAATGCTGCCGTGCTTGATGCAGCTTCTGCTGCTGCTCTTCTTACAAATGCTGCCGTGTTTGCTGCTGCTGCTGCTCTTACAAATGCTGCTGTGCTTCCTCCTGCTGCTGCTGCTCTTCTTACAAATGCTGCTGTGCTCGCTGCTTCTGCTCTTCTTACAAATGCTGCCGTGCTTGCTGCTGCTCTTCTTACAAATGCTGCCGTGCTTGCTGCTGCTACTCTTCTTACAAATGCTGCTGTGCTTCCTCCTGCTGCTGCTACTCTTCTTACAAATGCTGCTGTGCTTGCTGCTACTCCTGCTGGTACTACTGCTTCAGCTGCTCTTCTTACAAATGCTGCTGTGCTTGCAGCTGCTCGTTCTACTGCTGCTTCTGCTACTGCTGCTCTTCTTAAAAATGCTGCTGTTCTTGCTGCTGCTCTTCTTACAAATGCTGCTGTGCTTGCTGCTGCTGCTGCTCTTCTTACAAATGCTGCCGTGCTTGATGCAGCTTCTGCTGCTGCTCTTCTTACAAATGCTGCCGTGTTTGCTGCTGCTGCTGCTCTTACAAATGCTGCTGTGCTTCCTCCTGCTGCTGCTGCTCTTCTTACAAATGCTGCTGTGCTCGCTGCTTCTGCTCTTCTTACAAATGCTGCCGTGCTTGCTGCTGCTCTTCTTACAAATGCTGCCGTGCTTGCTGCTGCTCTTCTTACAAATGCTGCCGTGCTTGCTGCTGCTGCTGCTGCTACTCTTCTTACAAATGCTGCTGTGCTTGCTGCTGCTGTGCTTGCTGCTACTGCTGCTGGTACTACTGCTGCTGGTACTACTGCTTCAGCTGCTCTTCTTACAAATGCTGCTGTGCTTGCGGCTGCTCGTTCTACTGCTGCTTCTGCTACTGCTGCTCTTCTTACAAATGCTGCCATGCTTGATGCAGCTTCTGCTGCTGCTCTTCTTACAAATGCTGCCGTGTTTGCTGCTGCTGCTCTTACAAATGCTTCTGTGCTTGCTGCTGCTGCTGCTGCTGCTCTTCTTACAAATGCTGCTGTGCTTGCTCCTGGTACTACTGCTGCTTCTGCTACTGCTGCTTTTGCTACTGCTGCTGGTACTACTGCTGCTTCTGCTGCTGGTACTACCGCTGCTTCTGCTGCTCTTCTTACAAATGCTGCTGTGCTTGCTGCTGCTGCTGCTTCAGCTGCTCTTCTTACAAATGCTGCTGTGCTTGCTGCTGCTGCTGCTACTCTTCTTACAAATGCTGCTGTGCTTGCTGCTGCTGTTGCTGCTGTGCTTGCTGCTGCTGCTCCTCTTATTACTGCTGCTTCTGCTGCTGCTGCTACTCTTACAAATGCTGCTGCTACTGCTCTTACAAATGCTGCTGCTACTGCTGCTGCTGCTGCTCCTACTGCTGCTTCTACTGCTGGAACTGATACTGCCACAGGTGTTATTACTACTGCTACTACTACTGCTGCTGCTTCTAGTAGAACTGGTCCTGCTACTGCTGTTGCTGCTGCTCCTGCTATTGCTGCTGTTACTGCTACTGGTACAGCTGCTGCTGCTGCTGCAACTGGTGCTGCTCTTCTTACAAATGCTGCTGTGCTTGCTGCTACTGCTGCTGGTACTGCTGCTGCTCCTGCTACTACTGCTGCTGCCACTGACTTTTGTCTTTTGCCTTCTCTTACTGCAGCTGCTGCTACTTGAGCTACTACTGCTCCTAACACTAATGCCCCAGCTGCTACTGCTCCTGCTACTAATAAGCTCACCCCTAAAGTAAACAAAACCACAAAGATCATGAATCCAAGTCCTCCATTAACAGCCCCTGTTGATCTGACTGCATCTGTTTCCTGCTGCATCTGTTTTACTTCAGCAGGGATCTTCTGAAACCTTCCTACAATCTCTCTCATCCTGTGTTCAGCGTTGTTAAATTCTCTGACGAATGAAGCTGCATGTTTGATGAGTTTGCTCTTTAATACAGACAGATGAGGAGGCAGGTCTCTGCTCCCACTTCTTGGACTTTCAGCCATTCTCAGTAAGAGTTCCTCTGCAGTCTGTTGAACAGCTGGATTCTAAATCAA
Source organism: Micropterus dolomieu (assembly GCF_021292245.1). Lineage (NCBI taxonomy): Eukaryota > Metazoa > Chordata > Actinopteri > Centrarchiformes > Centrarchidae > Micropterus > Micropterus dolomieu. The sequence goes on from NC_060162.1 coordinate 178,964, forward strand.
ACTTCAGTCTGAAGGTTTTCCTCTCTGCTGCTGCTCAGCTGACCAGAAAGGCTCTGTGGAGACAGAGAGAGACAGGTGATACCCACAGAGGTGTTTCCACCAAGCGGCTTCTGGTCTCCGGGCTGAAGCCAAACCGGGAGAGCAATAAACTGCAATTCATCGAGTGGCCACTTGAGGCTGGCTCCCAAAGGGAGTCAATCTCCATTGACCACCATGTTTAAAATGCCCTTTACAGCATTAATAAACATAAACACAAGCCTGGTACAAAAGATGGTTTTAGTGCATATCGCTAATTTTGCCCTTTATGACAACCGTGAGGGGGGTGAAGTTTTTTATAACTCACCTGTTTAAATTATATTAATTGTCTGTTGGCCTCACTCAGCTACAATACACAACAAGCAGCCCCAAGCTGTGCTACCGATGGGAGTGTGTTTTGACCACAGTTTTTAAAGAGTCAAAGAGAAGTCAACAAGAAGAGAGAAGACAAAATGTATTAGAGAAGTGTTAGACATCAGGGTGATAATACTTTGAAGAAAAGGCATCTGTGTGAAGTAAAGGCTCAGCTTTCAGTTAGCTGTAATGTTAACAGTAAACCTTACAAACGGGCAACGTTAGATTTGGCTTTGTACTGTAACGGCATCACTGTTCAGTTAGATACTAGTCAGATACGATTAGGATAAGTGGCTGCACCTGAACAGGAGGGACACAAAGGGTTGAAAGGCAGAGAGCCGGGGGGAGCAGCTGCAGCGTCCTGCCTGACTGCTAAGGAGAGCCATGCACCTCCAAGTAAAGCTATAGTTTAAAAACGATATACTATTCTGTTATTGGGTTCATCAGTGGGAATAAATGATTCGAAGTACAGTACATATTTAACAATGTTTAGAGTCATCAATAATTATTACACTTAGGAAAAGTAGCATTCCTTGAGATTCAGTAACTGCGTTTATTACAGCACAGCACAGCAACGTGTCTGAAAAAGAGCTTAAGAGGTCAATGCATAATTTGGCAGAACAGATGTTGTACGGTACCTGCAGAGATTTACATCCATCTTTTTGTCAGCATATACAGTATGAGTGTCATCTCCCGCGAGGTGCAATCAATTTTTATTTATTTATATATTTATTTAACAGAGACAGTGCACATTACAGTAATCAACGCCATAGTTAGACTTGATGTCTAAATTACAATATCTAAAGATTGTAAATGTACTGGAGTTAGCTAAATAGCTCATTTTCATCCGTAGTCCCTGAGCAGGTTATAACCAATTAATGCCCAACATCATCAATACTTCAGTACATTGCTTCAACAAGTACTGCAAGAAAAAAAAAATTAAAAATTATACTGCATAACTACATTACAAAAGTGATAAATGTATAAAATACAAACAATTTAGTTATAATTATTATCGGTATAATGCCTAGACAAGTACTGCAAGAAATATGAAATACAAGATAATACATAAATACATGACAAAAGTGACAGAAGTACAGTATGTAAAAAGATTAAGATTATGTAACTTCTTGAAAATACATATATCTCTATATCTCTATCTATCTATCTATATATATATATATATATATATATATATATATATATATATGTCATAAGTTTATATTTAAATGTTAAAAAGTTGTTGCATTCTCTCAATTCAACAGGTGAACTATTCCTGTAACAGGTAGCTCTAACTCAGAATGCTGTCTGTCCAAACTTACTACATCTGTACTGTACAATACAGTCCCCTCTCTCTTTAGTGGGGTAGGGGCTAGCCCATGTAACACCTTAAAAACAAGGCAAGGATCTGCAAATTTTTAAAACTATCTAAACTGAATAGATTGTATTTGTTTAATTATATGACAGTGATGATAGCTATTGACCTTTCAAGATTTTTGTCTGTTTGTACAGTGACCCAATTTCAGAGTTGTAGTGTTTGTTTTGGACCAGCTTGTAAAGCAATATGTTGTATATGTAAAATATTGTAGCATGCACAAAGAGGTTGGCTACCTCTGTTGTTAAATATGGTCTGATATGTCTAAAATTAGCCAAATTGAATTTAATCATGTTGGTGATTTTTTAACTGCTTTTTAACTGTCATCTTTGAATCTATTATGATTCCCAGGTATTTATAATTAGACACCAGTGTGATGTAGCAAAAACATCGGGTTGTGGGGACTTGCACACACATGCACACAGTTTTGTTTACATTCAAGTGTAAACATGAATTATTTAGCCAGTTAGAAACCTGCAGTTATTTTCTTTGCAGCTTGTTGTTTGTTTTTTGCATGCACATATAGAACTGTGTCGTCAGCATACATTTGTATGTTGACAGAGGGACAGGCTAAGGGTAGGTCATTAATATACAAGCTTAACAAAATTGGGCCCAGCATTGACTCTTGGGGAACACCAATATTACAATTTAGGTATGTAGACTGAGTATAACCAATACGTACACTTTGCTTCCTGTTTGTTAAGTATGAGTTCATCCATTTAATTGCATCTTTGGAAAAATTAAAAATGGATAGTTTGTGAGGAGTACCTCGTGGTTTACTGTGTCAAAAGCCTTCTTTTGATTAAAAAAACTGCTCCTATTTCACCACGTTCATCTAATTTTGATTTTATATTTTCAATAAAATAACAGTTGCTTTTTCGATAGAGTGATTGGAACAGAATCCAAATTGCATTGGATGCAAAGGAAAGTGATATGTGTTCAGATGAGTAGTCAGCTGCTTTGCCACAGTGGTTCCGTCACCTGCCTTAAAAATGGGTGTCATAACAGTCAGATTCCAGGTGCTTGGAAAAATTCCATTCTTATTTGATAAGTTGATCAGAAGAGCAATTGGAAAAAATAGATATCCTTGTTTGATGTAAGAAATGTGGTGCGGTGCTGCAGTGGTTAGCACGACCTTCTTGCCTCACAGCAAGAAGGTTGTGGGTTCGAACCTTGGCCTTTCTGTGTGGAGTTTGCATGCTCTCCCCGTGTCTGCGTGCGTTCTCTCCGGGTGCTCTGGCTTCCTCCCACCATCCAAAGACATGCAGGCTAGGATAATCGGTAATCTCCAACATTGTCCTTAGGTGTGAATGTGAGTGTGAGTGGTTGTTTGTATATGTGTGGCCTTGTGATGGACTGGCGACCTGTCCACGATGGATAGATGGATGGATGGATGATATCCAATCCATAAGCATCCTTTGCTTTTGAGTCTTTTAAGGAGGTTATAATGGTTTTAACTTCTGATTCAGTTATTTATGTTATTCTAAAAAAAATGGTTTGGCATCATTGATGGGGATACAAGCTGTAGTTCTAGGAGAGAAGCTCTCAGCCAACTCCTCAATTGAATTCATAAAAAAAATATTGAAAGTACCTTCTATCAAGTCATGATCATGTGTTTAAATTCCATTAACCATAACTTCAGGTTTCTTTATTCTCTGGTCTTTATTACGTCCAGTTAGTCTATTGAGATTTTTCCAGACGAGTTTTCCATTTCCCCTGGTTTCATTAAAGGAGAACTCCGGGCAATTTTTAATTTAATCTTGATAGTTATACCTTTGTGAGTACTGTCTATAGAAAAAAAAAACAAAAACGAAAGAAACACTAAGAAAAAAACTTATATTCCTTACTACCTTATTTCGAAGTGATGTAAAGATCACTACTATTACCTGGTTTAAGTGCTCTTTTCAGTGCCAGGTCTCATTCTTTCATTTGTTGTCAAAACGTTTCATTAAGCCATGGTAAAGTTTTTTTTGTCTAGGTTAGTGTTGCACCTTCCTTGTGAAGGAGGACATTACTTTTTTATAGTTGTTAAATTATCACACACAAAAACAAACAGTAGCTCATCCAACAACTTAAATATGAAAAATTTCATTGTTGTAATAAAGCAAACAAATTAGTAGTAGTAGTTATTCCATCCATACTCAATACAACAGGTACTATAACCCACAATCCGCAGAACATAAACAATTTCTTTTATAACTTTTATAACAATCTGTATTCCTCAAAGCACGAACCTAACCAATCAGAAATAGACAACTTCTTAGATAATCTGGACCTACCTACACTGACTAGAGAACAAGCCAACCTTCTAGACACACCACTTACTCCTGAAGAACTCTATACAGCCTTAAATAAAATGCCAAACAATAAATCACCTGGACCAGAAGGATTCCTGGACGAATTCTATAAACACTTCTGAGATATTCTATCACCACTATTTTTTAGAGTAACTACAGAAATCAAAGATACTTCGACGATACCCTAACACATGAATTAGCTCTGCAATTTGGCTTTCGAAAATATCATTCCACTGAATGCACAACGTCTTGTTGGCTGACGTATTGCGGTAAGCGTGTCGACTCATTTCCGTTTCCGGTGCTTGTGTGTTGGTACCGTGTTGCGCTGCTCTCGCTAAATAACAGTTACATTTGTTAGATTACAGCGGCCAACTGTTCGCTAAACACTTATTCTTTACAGTAATTTTGCCTAAGCACTCACAGTTCTTTCCATCTTTTAGTGACTGCTGTTCAATCTCATAGTTGTTCTAAAGTTTTGGTAACTGACGCTACAGTAATTTAGCTTAGCCGTCAGCGACTTTAGCTTAGCAGCTAGCGATGGCTTCTCCTTCTCCCTCTCTCTCTCCTACTTTCTCCTGCTCGGTGTGTCAGATGTTTAGTTACTCCTCTGCCTCCTTTAGCGGTAATGGTACGTGTAATAAGTGTAGTTTATTTATAGACATGGAGGCGAGGCTCAGTGATTTAGAAGTCCGGCTCCGCACCTTGGTAGATCAGTCTTTAGCTACTGTAGCTAGCCAGTCCCCGGTAGTCGGTGCGGACCGGCCTGAGTTAGCCTCTGGTAGCCGTCCCCCGGCATCCCCTGTGCAGCCAGGAAAGGGGGGGCTGGGTGACTGTCCGAAGGAGGAATAGTCGTAAGCATTCAAAGTCCACGGGGCACCATCAACCTGTTCACGTTTCTAACAGATTTTCCCCACTCAGCGACACACCCGCTGAGAAACCAACTCTGATCATTGGCAGCTCCATTTTGAGAAACGTGAATTTAGCGAAGCCAGCGGCCATAGTTAAGTGCATCCCTGGGGCCAGAGCGGGCGACATTGAGTCTTATTTGAAACTGCTGGCTAAGGATAAACGTAAATACAGTAAGATTGTTATTCACGTCGGCGGTAATGACTCCCGGTTACGCCAATCGGAGGTCACTGAGATTAATGTTGAGTCGGTGTGTACATATGCAAAAACAATGTCGGACACCGTAGTTTTCTCT
>NC_060162.1:184326-191926 GCF_021292245.1 Micropterus dolomieu
ACACGCCTTCATCTCATCACATCTGGATTATTGCAACAGCCTTTTCACCTGTTTAACCCAAAAATCTATTGATCGACTCCAGACTGTCCAGAACTCAGCTGCCAGGCTTTTAACCAGAACAAAGAAATATGACCACATTACTCCTATTTTAGCTTCATTACACTGGCTCCCAGTATGTTTTAGAATTGACTTTAAAATTCTATTGATCACTTTTAAAGCTCTTCATGGCCTCTCGCCTTGTTATATTTCTGACCTTTTAGTCCCATACGCACCAGCACGTACCTTGAGATCCTCGGGCAGAGGTCTGTTGTCTGTTCCAGAGTCTCGACTGAAAACTAAAGGGGACAGAGCGTTTGCTGTCAGGGCCCCGAGGCTCTGGAACAGCCTGCCCGAGGAAATCAGGTCGGCTGAGTCAGTGAACTCTTTTAAGTCCCTTCTTAAAACAGACTTTTATAGGAGAGCTTTTCCCGATCTTATTTGACTTTATTTTATCCCTTTTATTTTATCTGTATTTTAGTCTTTTCAATGTTTTCATGCTCTTATCTTGTTTTTTTGTATTATTCTTTACACTTGTTAAAGCAATTTGTAACTTGTTTTTGATTTGCTCTACAAATAAGGATTATTATTATTATTGCATCTTTCAACTTCTTCCAAACTTCATCCCGAACTGAATAATGATCGCTCTCAGCGTGACACTTGAGGTAACGCCGTCCCCTCTTCTTCCCAGCCGGTGAACAGTGTCAACTGCGTCTCGCAGCCGCTCCACAGACATTGGGACAACTCTTGTAAGTATCCCGAGGATGACTTCTCTCGTGTCCTCTCCGTCCTTTTCTGGGAGACCAATAACCCTCAGGCTCCACCTTCTTTTGTATCGGGTTTGCTCAGCACATGCTTCTTTAAGGAGGTTATTATTCCTCTGAAGGTCGTCGACTCTTTCCTGGAGCGCGCCGATGTCTTCCCGGTTTTTATTTGTCGCAGTTGTTTTCGCTTCAATACGTCTGTCAAAGCTTTTCAAAAGTTCAGTCTGTTCGTCCATTTTTCGGGTCAGAGCTTGTACTGCTTGAAGAATTGCAGCGCCTGTGTTCTCGTCCTCAATTCCACTTCTGTATTTCTGTTTCTTGGGTTTTGGCTCTTTAATTGGTGTATGGTCTTTGTTAATTTTGGCTTCCTTGGCGGAGAGATCGACCGCCCCTAATTCTTCATCGATGTCGATATCATCACATGCCTCGCGGAGCATCTCCAAGTTGTAGTTGTGGTCCGACATTGTTGCAAAAAGAACAAGCAACAAGATCCCAAAATGTTTTGGTATCCTACTTTTGTCACTGCAGTACTCACACTTACTCGAGCAGCCTTGAAATCGAGGGTTATTGCATTGGTTAATCACATTTCAAGGACTAATTAAGGAATTTTAATTGGAGCCTGCCGAAATGTTGCCACTCACTCCGCCATCTTGAAACCCCTCTCCTGTGACCTGCAGCTGGACCAGGACCAGGACTGTTCGCATTTACGCCCGAGCCAAAGCAACCTAATTATTAATAAATCTCCCGACATGCCGACAGGATCGATCAGGATCTGGTGTTTATTCATGTTCTGTTCTTCTGCACATCCTGAAGCTCTCACACACAGTCCATGTTCATCCAGTGAACCTGTTTGGAGTAAAGCAGCCGTCCTCCTGATCAGTTCTGAGCTCCATCAGAGTCTAAACGTGATTATAGAAGCTGAAAGTTTCATTCTGTTTCCTCTTTGTCCTGTCAAGTTTATTACTGCAGGTTTTTTCTGTTTTGTCCCAGGATATTTGCTCTGACTTTACTGCACAGATGGAAATGTTTTAATGACTGACAGCAGCCTCTCTGATCATCAAAGTAAGTCATTAAAGAAAACACTCAGACATCAATTTAACACACAAGAAAGAAAGAAATGGCCTGAAGCTACAGGGACGGTGGAGGTGGGGCTAAAACATCCATGCAGATGCTGCTCTCTAAATCTGGTAAACGCATTAATTGGGGGGGGTTATGCCACCCGAACACCAGTGCAGCTGCTGAAGTCAGATTATTGGGCTGAACCAGAGCGTTCAGACCTGCTTCATCTTTTAATAACAGCAGAGGCAGATGAAGCAGCTGTGCAGCAGGTTTAAGGAAAGTGTTCAATGCTCGTTTCCTCGTTGGTTTCCTCGACTCCTTCTCTCTGCAGCTGCTCCTGCCGGGATTTTAAAGAACGGAAACTGCTGCTGATCTAACCGGAAGCGACGTCTGCGCAGCGCTGAGTCAGCTGAACAAAGCCGGAAGCAAAACAAACGGCAGGGCGCAGGCGCGAAGCAGCAGCCTGAGCTCGCGCTGCGGAGTGAACAGCGAACTTTATTCGTCTTTAATTAAACTGATTCGTTTTTATTCAGTTTTCCCGGGAAGCTGAAGTCAGACAGCTGCGTCACCGAGCAGGTGACGAACAGCGCGAGACGCACCGGAGCGCGAGACCTGCGGCTGTTTGACCAACGCGGAAGTCGGTAAGGACGCTTTCATTAACTTTTCTAAAGTTGTGTTAATTTTCTCTTCACTTCCGTCGGAGCTGCAGGGCCGCTAAACACTTCCTCTGGCACATATGATTTTACAAAATAATTCAGTCTTTGTAGCTTCGCTAGAGACGCAGCGGCGTCACTGCAGAGGGTTTAAATGTGGATTTAAATGCGTTAGAAGGTGTTTTTCTGCATGATGTAGAGTCTTTTACCCAGAGAGCTGCTCAACATGTCGGCCTCTGGTTCAGCCGGGGTCAGAGTCTGGTCCCCTGACTGATGCAGTCAAAAATCAGGAGGGGTCAGGGGTCAGGGGTCAGGTCACATGCTGGCACAGGTAACTCAAAGGTTTTAAATATATAAGATCCTGCTGGCTGCGGCAGCTTTCATCAGGTTTTAAACGGTTGAATAAAGGGAACTCAGACACGGGTTCAGACGGGTTGTTGAGAAAGTTGGATAAGATTGAAGCTGGCGGTCAAAACCAATGAGGAGCTCAGCTGCATCAAACACCGTTCCACTGGAGCTCAGAGATGTTAGAAAGCTAAGGTTCAACCATAGGAGTCATTAGACTGGGGACGCCAGGGACGCCGGGGACATGTCCCCACCACTTTTTGACAACATAATTTGTTAAGAAATGTTCTGAAATACAGCTCTGTTATTTACACATTCAGAAAACATGCAAGCAAAATATAGAGGAAACAAATGTGCATCGTCCAAAAAAAGTAACTTAAGCTGAAAAAAACAAGCTGCTGATTATAAAATGACCCAAAGACATCAGAAACTTTAACACCTTCTTGTCTCAGTTTCCGTTCTCTCCCTGTGAACGCGACCAGCAGGGACGATGTTACAGGAGGAACAGACCTGAGAGCAGCATTGACTGAGATTCTGTCAGACTTAGTGCAGAAAGTGTTATTATCTAACCCCCCCCCCCACTCATCTATCTCAGCATTGAGGAAATCTGTTTAAGGATCTTTTCGTCTCGTTCTTGTGAATCAAATTTCAGGTATCGCGATGTCTCTCGCGCCCTGATCTGAGCCCAGCGACGCCCTTGGTTTCAGCAGAGGAGGCAAAGTTCGTGGTTTAACTTCCAGATTTCTGCAGGAACTTTTCATTTAAAGAACAAAACCACACGACAGGAAAGACGTGAGCAATAGCAGGAAATGAAACGGGACGGGCCGCTGAGAGAAAGTGAACGTCCAAGTGAGACGTGGTCATATCTGATTAACTCAGACTCACATTATTTTGAAAACCGGACCTTGTCACATGTGCAGCCTCGTGTGTGGCGCCTCTTCACGTCTTCTTGTCTTTGTAGAGAGAAACAGAATAAAGTCTCTAACCTGCCTGTCGGCTGCTCTGTGACCTTACCGTAAAGGCTCTGATACTTGTGCACTCCCGATTCAGCTGCAGCAGAGTGACAGGAGCACTCAGAGCTGCTCAGACCCTCAAACTGACCTCAAACCAGCTCGTGTCGTCAAAGGAAAAGCGGTCGTCTCGAGTCGGACGTTAAAGCGTGCGAGCTGACACCGTTAGAGGTCTTTAAAGTTTTTATTTGACACCGTGGTAGCAGAAAGGAGAGCGTGGCGGGCCGTCGTAGTCTCTGTGACTAAAGGGAAACCCTGTTAATATTCAGTGGCGTTCTACAAGCTCGGTTTATTTTCCATGCACATGTTTGGGAAGTGCATCTGGTGGCGTCACTTACGCCACGTAAAGGTGTTCATTACGTCTAACTGTGAGCACAGATAAATATCAGCAGCAACACTTTATTCCCAACAACAAATAGAATAAATAATATACATGATCACAACGTAATTTTCCTTAATAACAATATGAGAAATGTTCAGTGAATGTTTATTCATGTGAGTCGCGAGAACTTAATTTTTCTATCAAGATGTTTGTTTTGTTGAGGAAAACAGGCCTCGTGCTTTTTTGGTAAACTGAACTTCACCAGACAGTCGATGAAGGTCTGTGCAGCAGCGATCTGACTCTGTGTTCACGCCTGTCACATGACGGCGGCGTGTCGGGGTGAAGCGTCTGCATAGTGGCCTCGTGGTGGCGTGCGTCCTTCAGCTGCAGCGTTCTGTTCGCACGTGTGTCCTGATTGGACCGCTCTGTGAATGTGTGCAGGTGTTTGACCGACAGCACGTTGCCTTTTGTTTGTTTTTTAGTCGTCCCAGTGATGAAGCGGAGTCGGGTGCTGGCCGTGCTGGTGGGCGGAGTCTTCTGCTTGGCGGTGATGTCACTGTACCGCATGCTGGAGATGATGCAGGGGGCGGAGCTTCAGAACACAGGGGAGACGCCTGATGGACTGGTTGACAGCGTGAGTCACTAAATACAGCACGTGGATTTTCAAAATAAAGCGTCACTTTAACACGAACATCTACAGACTGAGAACATATTTTTAAACCAATCATCTTCCTTGTAGGATTTGTCCCGCCTCCACCAGATGATTGACAGGTTGGAGCATCTCCTGAGCTACAACAACCGTCTGGTCAGTGAGCTGCGCGACGCTCTGCTCAACCACAAAGCATCATGGGAAAAAGGGCGAGGGGCCAATGTGAGCTCAGACTCTTCCCACAGCCGAGCGGACGCGCTGCCTGGCTGCCGATTGGCTGAAAAGATGAAGGACGGAACCGACGGCGTGCAGGTTAGCTTAGCATGCTAAAGTTATTTTATGAAAGTACTTCAGTACTGTCGGGAAGTAGTCGTAGTTTTTGAAAGTATATCGGTGTTGTTGAAGTAAAAGTATTTTTATATTTTAATATTTAAATGAGTTTTAAATGACGATGTTTGTAGTATTTTTACAGGAGTTTTGTAAAGTAACAAGAGGACAGTAAGAACGAGTGTGTGAAGTGTCTGAGGTCATCGGGAAGGTTTTCTTTTTGTTTCTCAGCTGCTGGATGTTTACGACCTGCTGCCGTTTGATAACCCCGACGGCGGCGCCTGGAAACAAGGCTTTGAGGTCCGTTACCAGGGCAACGAGTGGGACGAGCAGCCGCTGGAAGTGTTCCTGGTGCCTCACTCGCACAACGACCCCGGTGAGAAACTTTAAACAAAGCTTTCCACATGTGCTTCTGTTCCCCACGTTGTGGGGACGGGTCTTCCTTATGGGGACAAATACAGGACCTCATAACGTCCTTTAAAGTTTAGTGTGGTGACTTGGTGAAGGTCAGGGGTAAGTAAGTGGCAGGCTAGGTGTAGCAGATTAGGGGGCAGGTTGGGGGTAGAGTGGGGGGCAGGTTGGGGGTAGAGTGGGGGGCAGGTTGGGGGGCAGAGTGGGGGCAGAGTGGGGGTAGAGTGGGGGCAGGTTGGGGGTAGAGTGGGGGTAGAGTGGGGGTAGAGTGGGGGGCAGGTTGGGGGGCAGGTTGGGGGGCAGGTTGGGGGGCAGAGTGGGGGGCAGAGTGGGGGGCAGGTTGGGGGGCAGAGTGGGGGGCAGAGTGGGGGTAGAGTGGGGGCAGAGTGGGGGTAGAGTGGGGGCAGGTAGATGTTACGGTGAGTCTGCAGGGAATGAATGTCATTAATGTCCATGTGAGTGATGGAAACCTGACTGTGTGTTTCAGGCTGGTTGAAGACGTTCGACAGTTATTATCAGGATCAGACGAAGCACATCCTGAACAACATGCTGATCAAACTGACTGAAGACAGCAGGTAGCCTCATCCTCACCTTCCTCTCTCTCCTCTGTGGCTCTCTTCCTCCTGAAGATGTCGATCTTCAAACAGATTTATGGTTTTGTGTTTAAAAGTTTCCGTCATTCCCTCAAACAGCTGCTCGCTGCAGTTTCTGTCAGACTAACAGGAGGAAATAGAGCATCTGTTGTTTTCAGCGGCAATGAATTCACATGTGAAAGCGTGATTAAATTCCCTCAGGAATAATAATTATTTTAATATCTGCTCTGAACCTGCCTCAGATACACCTGCTGCAGACACACCTGCTGGCCCCGCCTCTTCCTGACTTTCTCCATCAGCACTATGTTTTACAAAGTCGCATAACAAACACAGAACTCGTTTTTTTCTGTATTTTTCCACCAGTTTCCACAGCAGCAGGTGGGCTGCATGCCGTCTTGTTAATGACGTAGCCAATCAAACGATGTAAACCAACATGGTAACTAACAAATGAAATCTGCACTCGTGTCTTCACTGTTGCTTTACCTGTGAAATGTCCACCGATCCCTGTTATAACGCACCTGGACCGGACTACCTGTGTAAAGTCTGTGTGTGGGAAACACTGTCATTATAAGATAATGATAATAAAAATAATCTTTATTCATAGAGCAGACTTCATAATCCATGTTAAAAAGTGCTTTCAGAAAAAGAAAACACTCCCACGTCTGCTTTGTGACTCAGTCAAACCAGACTCCAGGATTCCTGATGTGATCCACCAGGGACCCAGCAGGGGGCAGAGTCTGCTTTGACATGTGCTGGGAGCCAAAGACCAGGTCCTCTGGTCTCAGAGGAAGAACAGACACAGTGACTGTTAGCAGACAACTCACTGCTGGTGAAGAAGAACCTAAAGTCACAGTGATCGAATATTACGTGACCCGTCGACTCTGATGTTTCTCTAGCGGCTCGATGAGTCGGGGTCGCGCTCTGGTCTGACCGTGTGCCTCAGCACATCCTTCTCTCAAACGTCTGATCTCTTCAAACTGTTTTAGAGGACGATCTTTGATTTCTTTCCCTCGAATGTAAACGTGCACAGAAACAATTTGACGCTGTCTTTTCTGTTGAGCAGGAGGAAGATGATTTGGGCAGAAATCAGTTATTTCTCTAAGTGGTGGAACGACATCGACGAGCAGAAGAGAGAGATGGTCAAACGGTAAATAGTTTAAAATGTTTTTGTTCTGACTCTCTTCTGTCCATTTGAACTCTTTCTCATTATTTAATCATCCTGTCGCTTTCGTTTGATGTATTTTTTTCTTATTTAAAGTCGTGTTCTTTTTTTTTCCTGCTCTGTGATTGGTCAGCCTGCTGAAGGCGGGGCAGTTGGAGCTGGTGACGGGCGGCTGGGTGATGGCTGATGAGGCGAACTCTCATTACTTTGCTCTGTTGGATCAGCTGATCGAGGGACACCAGTGGATACAGCGACACCTGGGTTCGTGT
>NC_060162.1:191946-204060 GCF_021292245.1 Micropterus dolomieu
TCCCCCCCCCCCCCCCCCCCCCATCGCTTAGTTTCCTGTCGCTGTGTGACATCATTGAACGCATCACACTCTGAAACTTGATCTTTTTGTCCAGGTGTGAAGCCGAGCAGCGGTTGGGCCGTGGATCCGTTTGGCCACTCCCCCTCTATGACCTACCTGCTGAAGGGGGCGGGACTTCAGAACATGCTTATCCAGCGGACTCACTACACCATCAAGAAACACTTCGCCCAGCAGCAGACGCTCGAGTTTCAGTGGCGGCAGAGCTGGGGTGGGTGTGGGCGAGAGACACCGAGAGAATGAGAGACAGAGAGAGAAACTGAGTGATGTAACCCGAGAGATCGGACTGAACACGTGAAAAACACACAACAACAAATAAGAGTTCATTAATTAAAAGCAACAATTAACAGAAAAAGTCTTTGAGATATTTGAGATTAAATTTACATAAAGTTTGACTCAAATATGTAAAACTTGTTTCTCTAACTCCACCCACTTCCTGTGTGTCAGACTCCTCCCCCCGCAGTGACATCATGTGTCACATGATGCCATTCTACAGCTATGACATACCGCACACGTGCGGTCCGAACCCGGCGGTCTGTTGTCAGTTTGATTTCTATCGCCTGCCGGGTGGGCGGGTCTTCTGTCCATGGAGGATACCGCCACAGCCAATCACAGAGCAGAACGTCCAGGAGAGGTGAGCAGGAGGCGGGGCCAAAGACAGCAGTAATTAAAATTTATTCTTTTAATTCTTATTAATATTAATAAGAGTGATTCCAAAGTTTGACAAAGTGTTTAGTTTGTCCTTAAAACAGCAGATTTCTGAATGGAGTTCTGTGGCTGATTTCTACGGAGCCCTAATGAGATTTTATTTTTTATCTTGTGTGCACAAGATTCATCTCATAAATGTTATGGGACTTCAGGGGCTCCGTAGATTTCTGAGTTTTGAGACTTAATTTTGAGGCGTTTTATTTGAGTTCCTGACCCTTTCTCTAAATTAATGATTATACTCTAAACACTAAGCGCCCTCTTGTTCTCAAACGTGGATGAAACGTCCTTCAGCTTTATTTTAGCCGGCTCCTCTCTGTCCTCTCAGAGCTCTTCTCCTGTTGGATCAGTACCGGCAGAAGTCACGACTCTTTCGTTCTTCGGTTCTTCTGGTTCCGCTCGGTGACGACTTTCGCTTTGTGGAGTCGAGCGAGTGGGACGCTCAGTTCAGTAACTACCAGAAACTCTTCGACTACTTCGACCAACACCCGGAGCTCCACGTCAAGGTGAACGCCTGAAACTGTGTATTTACACAGCTGATTGAGCCGTAATTAAAAATGTGATATCAGTATTACATTCATCCAGACCTTTATAAAATATTATCTTCCATCAAAAGTGTGGGTTATCAATACAGCACAACCAACTGTAGCTGAACGTCAACAGTACATTATAATTTGCACAGAGATACAACAAGCTGTTAACAGCTGGTATCACTTCAAGTGTATTTTAATTGACGTTTTGTTTTGTCGTTATTCTTCATCACAACCTGAAAATATATAATTTCTTCTCCTTTCAGGCTCGATTCGGGACTCTCTCAGATTACTTTGCAGCTCTTCATCGGCGTCTGAAAGCAGCTCAAACGACTCTGCCGACAGTTCGCGGCGACTTCTTCACGTACGCCGACCGTGACGATCATTACTGGAGCGGATACTTCACCTCCAGACCGTTTTACAAACGCCTCGACAGAATGCTGGAGGCCACGCTCAGGTATGTTACCTTTGTTTGACACGACTCCGGGACCTTTAACCTTTAGTTGACGGGACTCGGGCCCTTTAGTTGACGGGACTCGTGCCTTTTAGTTGACGGGACTCGGGCCATCTAGTTGACGGGACTCGGGCCATCTAGTTGACGGGACTCGGGCCCTTTAACCTTTAGTTGACGGGACTCGGGCCCTTTAGTTGACGGGACTCGGGCCCTTTAGTTGACGGGACTCGGGCCATCTAGTTGACGGGACTCGGGCCCTTTAACCTTTAGTTGACGGGACTCGGGCCCTTTAGTTGACGGGACTCGGGCCCTTTAGTTGACGGGACTCGGGCCCTTTAGTTGACGGGACTCGGGCCCTTTAGTTGACGGGACTCGGGCCCTTTAACCTTTAGTTGACGGGACTCGGGCCATTTAGTTGACGGGACTCGGGCCATCTAGTTGACGGGACTCGGGCCCTTTAGTTGACGGGACTCGGGCCCTTTAGTTGACGGGACTCGGGCCATCTAGTTGACGGGACTCGGGCCCTTTAGTTGACGGGACTCGGGCCATCTAGTTGACGGGACTCGGGCCCTTTAACCTTTAGTTGACGGGACTCGGGCCCTTTAACCTTTAGTTGACGGGACTCGGGCCCTTTAACCTTTAGTTGACGGGACTCGGGCCATCTAGTTGACGGGACTCGGGTCATCTAGTTGACGGGACTCGGGCCCTTTAACCTTTAGTTGACGGGACTCGGGCCATCTAGTTGACGGGACTCGGGACCTTTAACCTTTAGTTGACGGGACTCGGGCCCTTTAACCTTTAGTTGACGGGACTCGGGCCCTTTGGTTGACGGGACTCGGGACCTTTATCTTTATTTAATTTCTTCTTCTCTCTGACAGAGCGACAGAAATCCTCTTCAGTCTTACGTTGGCCGAAATGCGTTTCCGTGGCGACGGTCGTCTGGTTGCAGATTTCCCGGCTCGTGAACACTTCCAGCATCTCACAGCGGGGAGGCGGAGCCTGGCGCTTTTTCAGCACCACGACGCCGTCACCGGCACGGCCCGTGACCCCGTTGTTGTCGACTACGGCACCAGGTGACTACTTCCTGTTAGCAACCTACCCTGTTAGCATGTTAGCATGCTAGCATATGGTAGGTTAAAAGTTGCTTACCAGGTAAAAACTTTTTAATCAAGGGCAAATTGATTTTAAAAATTAATAAACAGCAGGGTGAGTGAAATATACAGCTAACAAGGCAAAAATGATTAGAAACCTTTTAGTTATTAAACCTAAAAGGTTTTAAGCAGCAGGTAAAAAGCATGATTTAAGGTAAATACAAATAAAGTGTTCGAACTTTTTGTTGAGTGACTGTTGTTAAAGTTACAGTTTTAATGAAGTTTTTTAGCGTATAAACTTTTATTTATCATAAATTTGTTTTGTTTATATTATTAAGTTGTGTTTGTCATTGATTATTTGTTCCCGCAGGGTTTTTTAATAATCTTCTTTGAGTTTGTTTTAAATTGACCCTTCATCACATTTGCAGATAACAAATCAATGTTCTCATTGTAGCACCTGAAACACTTTAGCGTCTTTAGCGTTAGCATGTGTTTTGTCTCATTTGTCCCTCCATGCTCTCAGTTGAAGGACGACGTCGCCACTGACAACGGTAACAGGTACCACCTCGCTTAGCGTGAGCAGTTAGCATTAGCCTCCCATCATACCCGTTCATGTAGCATTAGCATCTAACCCCAATTTCCCATCCCTCCCATTTGATAAGCGTGTTGTTAACATCGTGTGTTACAGTGTAGTTTGTCAGTCATTGTGCAAGTTTGACAGTTTTTGAAGTGAAGTTGAGAGTTTTGGATTTTAAATAGTTTTGACTAAGTAACAAGTAGTGCATTGTGGTGCGTCTTAAGTCAATATTGTCAAAATAACTAAAAGATTTTCATAGATCATATTTACAGTTTGAATAAAGTAAATCAAAAGCAAACACACTCCAAAATAAATAAAATGAAGGAAATGAGACATCAAAGGTAAAAGTCTTGACTAAATTATCTTTTATTGAACAGGTTGTTTCACTCGATCCTGAACCTGCGCCAGGTGCTGCAGAACTCCGCCCACTGGCTGCTCCTATTGGACAAGAGCCAGTACCACCATGACCAGTCAAAACCCTTCCTGCAAATGGTGACCTTTGACCCTATCAGCTCTTTTACCAATGACCTGTTCAGCATATTTTTGTAATATTTTATGCCTTGGGTTGTGTTCATGATTGTTTGGTAATGCACCACCTGCTGGAGGTGTCTGGTACTGCACCTGTCCCAACGCTGCCCAAAATGTTATCACGCTAACTATCGGGATAAACGCCAAATCATTATTTTACTTCAGGGTTAAAGGCAGATTTCTGCTCCTGAGTGAAAGTTAATGTGGTTTTAAACTTTTCTCTCTTCTCAGAACAAACACTTGGGCCGAACATTCAGAACTGTTCGGATAAAATCTGTTTCCTCAACAAAATAAATATCTTAATAGAAAATTAAGTGCTGATTCTTTCGTGATTCAAATGAACTAAACATTTGGTATTTTGTTACTGAGGATAATCATCCTTCTTGTTTGATTGCTCAGCCAATATGAAACGGACACAAACAGAAAGGTGGAGGAGTGAGAAGAGCAGCGGACACTGCAGCTTTCACAGAAACTATAAGATGTAAATATTAGAAATGTTTTCACCCCTCAGACGTTCATATTGTGATGTGTTTTTCAGGATGACGTGATCTCGGCGCAGGACGCTCTGCCTCAGAAGACGTCGCTCACGCTCAGTGATGAGCCCAGGTAAAGGGGGCGGGGCTTACAGAGGGAATATCTGATTATCTCCCAGACTGGGTCAGAGGGTTCCAGTTCACCGGCATTCATCAAGTTTCCGGTCAGAGATGTCGACCGTGCTCCAGATGACCTCTGAGCGGCTCAGATATTAGCATGCTAACGTTACGGCTGCAAATGTTTCTAACGTCTACGTGAGAAGCAGTTAGTGTTTTAATGTTATGATGGAGAAACTGCCTGTAGTAACTAATGTTGAGCATCTTTCTGAGATGAAAGTACATTTAAATATTTTGTGGATGTTACGGCTGCAGGTCAATAAGGAACTAAATGTGATAACACCGTGAAAAAACTGATTACTTACAAAGACACAACGTTTTTTTATATTACAGCTTTTCTAAAATATGCAAATGAGGCAGTTTCTAATGGGCAGGGTTTTTCCTGCGTAGAGAAATATTTGGCGCCCCCCAAAGAGGTTTTAGTGAGCGCTAAAGGAAAATCCTCAGCGCCGAAATGATCAGAAAAGTGTTTTAATTGTCAGCAAACAGCTGTTTGCAGAACCTAAACTTAAATACAGCGTCTCCTCATCCACAGCCGCTGGATTAATAAACCACCTGCAGTCTTGATTTAACCTGAACGTTCCGCTACGAAGCTCGTGCTCACAAGATAAAAGCTGCATATGCTTAAAGTGTGTCGGTATTCTCCGGTCACTTCTACTACATTTTAGTCTTTGGCGTAGCCTGCCGGCCCCGGTCCTCTCCTCTGTCCTCTCCGGATCAGGGTCTCTGGGCTCCACGTGACGCTCACCTGTTCCCGTTCTCTCCTGCCTGCTGATCTCCGCAGGGAGATCGGAGCTTTTCGTGTGCGTTTGTTGCTCGTCAAAGTCACTTTTCGTGAACCGACCAATCACAGCCTGGAGGAGGCGGGGCATTAAAAAAAGGTTGAGGCGCTACAGCAAAGTTAAGAAACGTTTAACTCGTCGTTCTGTATGCACGGTTCTTATTTCTGACAAGTTAATTTGCATAAACAAATGAGAGACTGAGCGTGTACAGAAACTGGAATTAATATTAGGCTACTAATGGTGAGCTGTAGTACGATTATCTGAAATTATAACGAACACACAAACATCAGCACTAATCAAACTTAGCCACAGAGCTGCAGGCTGATATCAGAGAGAGGTTTTATTTATTAACTATCTGTAGGCAGATTATCCAGATGTACCAACATCATACTTTGTATTTAATGTCATAATATTTATAAATACTCATTTATAGCTTTACTCCTCCAGCTTGTGGATGTATTTTGTTTATCAAATGTCAGGAATAACAAGAAAATGCACAGATTTTGGTCGTAAGCGTACCGATCATGCTCAGCGTCACGCAGTCGCCCCCCAAAGGCCCATTCTGAACCAGGAAAACCCTGCTAATGGGTGACCATGGCACAGTGGATACAACACATGCCTTTGGTGTGAGAGACCCAGGTTCACTGTGACCCTGAGCAAGACCCCTCGTTGCTCCAGAGGCGTGCGACCTCAATCAGGTTCAAAATGATCGTTTTATTTTGTTGACACATTAGATGTTTTCACATAAATAAAAACAGACAGACGTTTTTAGGAATAAAATAATAATATATATAATAATTCAGGCTGTGAATAATATATGAACAAACCTGCAGAACGTAGTCTGGACAGTTTGGTGCTGAAGATTTCAGACTCAGTGACTTGGTTCAACCAACTGTGATCTGGAAAACTGAGAACCTTCACAGAAACTGCTAATTAGCTTAGCATGCTAACATGCTAAGCTAATAAGGTGAACATTACGCCTGTTAAACGCCAGCATGTTAGCAGTGTGAGCGTGTTAGCTTGCTGCAGGTACTGACTTCATGTTGAATATTGTTTCTGTTTCAGGTCACTGATCATCTTTAACCCGACAGAGCAGCTGCGCACGCCCGTCATCAGCGTCATCGTCAACTCTCCGGACGCTCGCGTTGCCGACGCGCACACGGGTCGACCAATGGCTGCGCAGATCTCTGCGGTGTGGGCGGAGCCGACACAGGCGTCCACGGAAACTTTCCAGGTAACGAACAGTTCAATGAATTGACTTATTGTTGTTGTTGTTGTTGTTATTGATGTTGTTTATAGATATTTGATGTTTGGACATCAGCTTTAATGGTAACAGCGATCGTCCAATCGAATCCACAGCAGGCGTGTCAGGACATTTTAAACTTTATATTTTCAGCTCGACTTCGTGGCTGAACTTCCTCCTCTGTCGCTGGTCGTGTATCACGTGACCAAAGACTCGGATGGCTCCGCCCACCGGGCTCGCTACACCTTCCATCATCGCGGAAACACGCCGACCGTCCAGTCCAAACACTTCCAGGTGTCCCGCCCACAAGGACATGAGGCCGACGGCCCCCTGTCGCTTAGCAACAAGCACGTCCAAATATGGAGCTCCCCAGAGACGGGCCTGCTGCAGGTCAGGCTTTTCAAATTAAAAGTCTCTCCAGAGAGAAAAAAAAGTCACAACAAAAATATATATTTAAATAATGAAAAATAAACAATTTCATTAATTTATAAAAAACAAAACTGACACCCAAAATATTCTTTTTATTATTTAAATATATTTCGGTCAGTTTTATTTATTTAAAAGTTTTATTTTGAAATGCAGAAGCTCCGTCTGCAGTCCGGTCTGGTCCGTCAGGTCCAGGTCCAGTTTCTGTGGTACGGAACAAGAGCAAACCGGGACAAGAGCGGAGCCTACCTGTTCCTGCCCGGGGAGGAGGGGGCCCAGGTAAAACCAGAACCAGATCCACAAACCACATCAGTCTGACTAAATGTCTCTCTCTATCGCTGTCTTCTCATTCATTGTCAATCTCTCTCGCCCGCCTGCAGCCCTACTCGTCCTCAGAGCCCCCCCTGGTTCGGGTCTCCAGAGGTCCGGTCTTCTCTGACATCACTTCCTGTTTCCGACACTTCACACACAGAGTCCGGCTTTACCACGTGGACGGTAACGAGACGATTTACTGGTTATTCATCGATTCAGCGAAAGTTTTGATTTGATGAAAAACAGAAACTGGATAATATGTCGTCTCTGCCCTGGGCTTTGACTGTCAGGCTTTGATACAGGCTGCCCTGGGCTTTGACTGTCAGGCGCAGTAAAGCTAATTATTTCGTGTGAATGTGTCTAACTGGACTCAAACACCGCAAACGCTGTTGAAGCTTCTGCACAGAGCATGCTCAATAGAGTTCCATGCGCGTTAGGGACTTCCTGTTGGCATGCACGCGCATGATTTGAATTTATTGAATTTATATTAATCCTTAATCGAACTGAATGATGTGACATAAAAGTATTTGCCCCAGGGCATGCTGGGAGGTCCCTGGAGATTTCCAACATGGTGGACATCAGGTCGGAGGTCAACCGTGAGCTCGTCATGCGGTTTGTCAGCGACGTTGCCAACGGCAACCGTTTCTACTCCGACCTCAACAGTTTCCAGGTTTGTTCACGTTTTCTCGTCACGCTGTGGACTGATCTCACAGCATCAGCCTGTTAGCAGCTATCTGATTGGTTATTGGTTGGTCATGTGTGCAGATGCAGCAGCGGCGGACTCTGTCGAAGCTTCCCCTGCAGGCGAACTTTTACCCGATGAGCTCGGCGTCCTTCCTGCAGGACTCGACGTCTCGTGTGTCTCTGCTGTCGGCTCAGAGTCAGGCCGTCGCTTCGCTCAGACCAGGTGAGTGTCCGTCTACCTGCACGCCGCGTGTCAGGTTTCACGAGGCAGCAGGCTGAAAATAATGAAACCAGATAAAATCGTACAGGAGCAGCGTAAAGCTGTAAATCTAGTTTCAGTTGGAAAAGGAAACATGTCTGTTAGAACAGGAAGTGAGTCATCGTCACGTTCTCGGGTCTCGCCTGTTAATTATTGCTCTTCCAGGTAGAACATTCAAACTGGAGACTCTTTATTCATAAAATACAGAGCGTGGTGTGAACCTCTGACAGAGTTCAGTTCTGCAGGAGACTTCAGTTAATAAAGTCCATCTTGTTTCTTGGGAAACTTCTGCTTCTGCTGACCGAAGGTTCATTTTTATTCTTATTATTTCTTTTATGTTTTACTTCAGGTATTTATTTATTTAGTGCAGTGAGTCTTTATTTGATATATTATTTTTACAATGACTGCTTTGTTTTTACAAAGAAACAGTGTCCTCGTTTCCATGGCGAGTTGCTGGGCTCACTGCCACGTGACATCATCGCACAAAACGCTGCGTCAGCCAATCAAAAACATGCACATTCCTGGTGGATCACTTGTGACGTGCTGTATTTCTACTCTGGTATTGAATCCTTGTCTGAGAGGATTATAAACGTCTGTGGATCAGGTGTCTCTCCTGAACCAACAGGCGTCTTCGGCCTGAAAGCCGTTGAAAGACGACACTGAAAGGAAACGTGATCTGTGAACGCCGTGTGGGGTTTGTCTTTGAGCTGAAGAAAAATGCATGTTTATTGACCTCTGACCTGTGCAGGGGAGCTGGAGGTGGTGTTGGACCGGCGGCTGCAGCAGGATGATAACCGCGGCCTCGGTCAGGGCGTCACCGACAACAAGCTGACGGCGAGTCTCTACCAGCTGCTGCTGGAGGACAGGAGGGGCGGGGCTCAGGTGAGGGGCGGGGCTCAGGTGAGGGGTGGACACACTAAACCTGTTTCACCATCAAACCAGTTTATCAGCAGAAAATAATAATTCACTATGAGAAAATGAATCAGAAATATAAGTGCAGCGTGAGTCTTAAAGCCGCTCAAATCGCTCCCACGCCGTGGTCGTGGTGTACAGCGGGAACAGACCTGAAAACATCCAGTAAGAATATGATAACCAACAACAACCAGATCTGAATGGATGCTGCGGGTCAGATCGCTGCTTTGAGAAGATGAGTTTGTCTGACTCCACGATGACGGGGGGAGAGTTTATTTTTGTTTTGCATCTGTATTTCTTTCTGACAGGAAGTGGGAGGGGCCTCGGTTGAGCACCTGTCACTGCTCGCCCACCTGACTTCGCTCTCCCTCTGCCACCCGCCAATCACGATGGTCGCCCCGAGCGGCGGCCGGCTGCCAAAGCTCCGCCCCTTCCTGCCGCTCCGCTCGCCGCTGCCGTGCGACGTTCACCTGCTGAACCTGAGGACGCTGGAGGACGCGCAGGTAAGAACGGAAACACCTTGAACATTTGTGCAGTTCCTCCAGAGTCCTGAAAACAACCAGAGCAGAAAATCAGCTGTTTTAATAGCAGATTTGCATATTTAATGAGTTTTAACGCCACCACGAGGATTCATGTGTCAGATTGTGCTTCTGTAAATCTCTGATCTTGATAACTGTTCTGGTTCTGACATCTGAAACCATTTTGTTTGTGAGTGGGGCCCAGGGTCTAAGAGAGTAAGCGCTTCATTTGAGCTTCTGTTGAGCAGTGCTGCGGATAAAACTGCTGCTGGAGGAGCCCGTGTCCAGCCCGGGGCTCTGAGAGGGTGACCGGCGTCGTGTACAGCGCTGTGTGCTTCCTGTTGAGGTCGGAGAGGTGGGGGTGGGGAGACCAGTCATTTTGGGGGCGTGTCCGTTTGTTCCTGTCGGGCTGAGATAACAGGATGTAGAGCAGCAGCAGGAGGAGGCGACAGAAAGTGTGCTGATCAAATTTCACTTTATTGTCCGAGGTGTCTGAAGCACTCGGCCCTTTCAGCAGCTTCGTTAGTGATGCGTGGCGTTGGGGGCGGGGCTGTCGGTGTTCACCTGAAACCTTCAGTTTGTTTAAATGTAACTCCGTGAGTTTAAGTGAATTAGAGTTCATCTAAACACAAAGTTCAAAGACATGAAAACACAAATGTTTGTGTTTAAACAGGAAGCAGAAAGTCCGTCGCAGGAAGTGGCTCTCCTCCTGCACAGGAAGGGCTTTGATTGTAGCTCCGCCCCCGAGCCGCCACTGCAGTGCACGTGGAGCGCGCACGAGGAGGTGAACACAACACACGCACACACATTTTGTATTTCTGCATTTGAAATGAGAGGAGGGCTTTGATTTGTTTTCAGTCTGATCATGTTGTTTTTTCTCTGAATTCAAACTTCACTGTCTGAACGGGTTTCTTCTTCGTCTCCAGGTGAACTTGGACGATCTCTTCTCTCCTCTTCGGTTTCGTTCTGTCCGTCGATCAGGTCTCACTCTGCTGCGAGAGGACGATGAACCGGAATCCGCCCAGCAGCAGCAGCGCATCACTCGCCTGCGGCCAATGGAAATCAGCGCTTTCCGCGTTGAGATCGAGTGACGGGACCAAACGTTTAAATAGAGGCGCCCCCCCCCGCCCACGGTGGTTAACAGCCAGAGACCAGTAGAATAATTTTGCCAGTTGAACACGAGATGTTTGTAGATTTAAAAGATCAGAAAAGTCGCAGTTTGTCGTGAAACTGCTGAAAACTGGAAATGTGTGATTAGAAAGAGGAAACGCCGTCATGACTTCCTGTCCTCAAGCTAACCGTGCCAAAGATGGACAGGTGAGCTAACGTCTGCCATGTTGGTGACGTGGTTCAGAGGGCGGTTTCACTCAGAACCAAAACCGCCACGACAAACTGCGACTTCTTCACCGTGACCTCAGAAAGTGAAGCTCGCGGCTCAGTTCAAAGCCATCAATCAAAGTGTCTCTCGCTGTTAACTTCCTGCAAATTTTATGAATAAGCTGGCGTGGAGATGCAGGAGGGGGAGGGGCTTCATCTTTCTCTTCCACGTTTCATATCACTGACACGACGAGTAGCCAATCAGAAACCAGATGTAGAAAGTAACGTGTCGGAGTCGAATCTGTAAAAGTCAAAAGGTCAAACAGAAGTTAGATCAGTTAAGACTCAGACGAGAACGTCACCTGTGAAAAAACAAGGTACAGGTGAAACCGTAGAAACCGTCACGGAGACGGGCGGGAACACAGGAAGTACACCCAGAGAGAAATCTAAAAAAAAAAAAAAACCTAAATTATTTTGTCTTTTATTTTATATTTCCTGCTGGAGGCGCTCAGGTCGGCTCGTCTGTGTGGTCAGGTGACCAACAGGTGAGTCTGAAGCTCAAAGGTCAAAAACACCAGTCCAGATTTTAAAATGAAGAAAACACTGAATGACAGGTAAAGGACCCTACAGGGGCCCAGGACCCTGTAGGGTCCACCAACTAAAAGGGACCAAACGAGGTGTTCGCTCGTGCTCAACGAATGTTTTTTAATTGTGTGTTTCCATGGTGATTTTAAATCACAGCTGACACTGTTTTTAATTTTTATAAAAAAAAAACCTGTGGAATTGTGGGTAAGCTGTGTGCGCTCAGCGTCTGAGCGTGTTGATCTGTAGTCTTTCTGTGTTTGCTGTGTAAAGGATTCTGGGTATTTTGTCTATTTTCTGCTGAAATGTGTTTGTGGTTCGTCAAAGATACAGAAATGTTTTCTTTTTATTTTGGGGTAAAATTTATGCTGTTAATACAGAAATAAATTATTCTTTAATTTTTCCTTCTGTTTCCAAAAGCAGTTCATGTTTTTACAGCAGAGACCCAAAATAACAAACAAGTGAGGGGGGGGGGGGCGAGAGAGAG
>NC_060162.1:204160-224729 GCF_021292245.1 Micropterus dolomieu
AGAGAGAGAGTGAGTGAGGGGGGGCGAGAGAGAGAGAGGGGGGGGGGGGCGGCGAGAGGTCTGAGGTCTTACTTTCTGCTTTGACTTTATTTTTTAAACGTCTCCAAAACCTTCCAAGTGCTGAAGAGCCGGACGCCAACGATTCAGCAGCAACATGCGGTGAGAACCTGTTTGATCAGCGTGCAGAGCGAAGGATCTGAGAAGGACCTCTAAGAGGCGAACGCATCACTCAGCAGAACAGCTGATGAAGGCTTCCTGCCCAGATCTGCATCCACCTCTGTTCTCAGCACAAACGAGCTGCAGGAACTTCTCTGCAGGCGTGCAGAACTCTGCACAGCCGGGCGAGACGCCGACAGCAGAAACAGCTGATCGGTCGTGAGTTACAAGTTCGCGACGTCAGAACTGATTCAGAGAAAGTGTTTCCATCTCCCGTTTAGGGCCTTTACTCTTTTTCCACAAAAACACAACGGAAAACCTCCTTTTATTCAGAGGCGTTATCTTAAGTTATTTGACACTCATCTTGCTCATTGTAGCTGAGACTCTTTCTGTTTACCTTTTGTCTTGTAACTGTTTGGAAATTTACCACATAACCAAGTTGTTTGTAGATAATTATTGAGGTGGGCCGTGTGATTAGGCTGTCTGCGGTTTTCCACAGTGTGGCACAGCCCATAGTGTTTCTACACCCGCTGACTTTGTGCCTGACAACCAGGCCCAGAATCAGCTCAGAGATCAAAGTTAGGCTCCTCCAGCGGGTGGATTGTAGTGATGAGTGATTTCTGAACACTTCACTGTTCTTACAGTGCACATTTCAGCAGCTACATCTCTTATTTCATCAACTTCTCTGCTGCAGTAATAATGAGTTAATCAGTAACAGCCAGCTGTTTCACCTGCACGTGCTTCCCCCATTTAGTGCATTTACTCTTTTTCAACAACAAACACCTCAAGCGAGCTGAAAAACTTTGCCGTTTCTATCAAACTTTTCTAATGTGACGCTTCAAAATGCGCATTAAACACGTTGATGGAAGCCGTCTGCACAGCTAGTGAGCTTCCTAACACTGAATCTGAAGAGCAGTTCAGGATCGCTCTCACAACTCTGCGGGACACAATGCTGCTATCCTACTCTTCCCAGTCAGATTGTACGGGTCAAACAGTTGAAGTTCTGTCTCGTGGTCACCTTCCTGTTCCTCGGCAGGAACAGACAACTCGCCATATATATATTATAAAGGTTTCTACGCACAGAGAAGTTACCGAAACAAACGCTCTATTCTTCTTCAGAGAAAAATTCTGCGGAAAAAGCTGCACATTTCTGCTCATCCTTTCACCCAGAGCTCACGTGAAGTTTTTCAGAAACGGGGTTCAGTGATGCCAGAGATCATGAAGTACACAATTCTGACAAAAGCAGAGGCTCGATGGCCCGGCTCAACCCTCCAACGTAGGAGTTTCTAATATTTTTAAAACGTGCAGTCATGCAGGGGAGGGCGGGTACGCTCTGCCGACTCGGCTCCTTGACCCTTCGTAAACACACTGAATGCTGCACAGACGATCTACAATGAAGTGCATGAGCTCACCATCGGCTCCTGAAATCTGGCTGGAGCTGCCGACAAATCTGCTACGTTGACAGGGTTTGTGGTGTGAATTCACTTTATCAGAATGAGATTTATTGCCATTTATGTGTACACATAGGAGGAATTTGACTCAAGATTATATCATCACTCACGATGTGCTTACTCATACAATAAGACAATAATAAAATAAATCAGACTACACAGATATACAGACTATGAAACAATGTACACATTGACAAATAGTGCAGTGAGCAGACTGCAAAGGATGCAGGAGTAAAATTATTATTATTATGTACATGTCGGAGGTGGATGTGATATACAGGTACACATACATGTACACAGTGCGATGGAGCACAGTGCAAAGGATGTATATAATGTATTTACAATATAACAGTATGAACAGCTCTGAAATAGAGAATGGTGAGGAAATAAATAATAAGTGGTAACCAGTAAACAGGTGCTGATTAGAGACAGAGTTACTGGGTTATTGCACCGGAATTGTTCCTGACACTGTGAGTCAGAAATCAGCTGTTCATCAGAGTGATGGCTTGTGGGAAGAAACTGTTCCTGAGTCTGTTGGTTTTGGCGTACAGTGCTCTGTAGCGCCTACCAGAGGGGAGGAGCTGGAACAGGTTGTGTCCGGGGTGAGATGGATCTGCAGTGATGTTTCCTGCCCGTTTCCTGACTCTGGAAATGTACAAGTCCTGAATGGAGGACAGACCTTGTAGTCTGCTCCTGGCAGATCCAAACCAGACAGTGATGGCGTTGCAGAGGACAGACTGGATGATGTCTGTGTAGAACTGGATCAGCAGCTCCTTAGGCAGGTTGAGCTTCCTGAGCTGACGCAGGAAGTCCATCCTCTGCTGGGCTTCTTGATGATGGTGTCAGTGTTGGGCTCCCACTTCAGGTCCCGGGATATAGTGGATCCCAGAAACCTGAAGGATTCCACAGCAGACACAGTTTAGTATGGTGATGGGGGGCAGAGTGGGGGGGCTCCTCCTGAAGTCCACGGTCATCTCCACAGTTTTGAGCGTGTTAAGCTCCAGGTTGTTCTGACAGCATCAGAGAGGCAGCTGATCAACCTCCCGTCTGTAGGCCGACTGTGTAGAGGGAGAAGAGCAGTGGGGAGAGCACACACCCCTGGGGGGCGCCAGTGCTGATAGTCCGGGTGCTGGATGTGATGTTCCCCAGCCTCACCTGCTGACTCCTGTCAGTCAGGAAGTCTGTGATCCACTGACAGGTGGAGGCTGGCACAGTGAGCCGGGTGAGTTTGGTGCTGAGGATGTCCGGGATGATGGTGTTGAACGCCGAGCTGAAGTCCACGAACAGGATCCCTGCATATGTCCCTGGAGAGTCGAGGTGTTGCAGGATGTGATGCAGTCCCAAGTTGACAGCATCATCCACTGACCTGTTAGCCCTGTAGGCAAACTGCAGGGGGTCCAGCAGGGGGTCCAACAGGGGGTCCAGCAGGGGGCCTGTAATTTCCTTCAGGTGGGCCAACACCAGTCTTTCAAAGGACTTCATGACTACAGATGTCAGGGCGACAGGCCTGTAGTCATTTAGTCCAGAGATGGAGGGTTTTTTGGGGACCGGGATGATTGTGGAGCGTTTGAAGCAGGAGGGGACTTCACACAGCTCCAGAGATGTGTTGAAGATCTGAGTGAAGATGGGGGCCAGCTGGTCTGAACAGATTTTCATGCAGGATGGAGACACACAGTCGGGGCCAGAAGCCTTCCTGATGTTCTGTCTCTGGAAGAGGTGGCTCACATCGTCTACACAGATCGTGAGAGCTGGTGAGAGGTCGGAGGGGGAAGGTGACTGTTTGAAGATGGTGTTGGAGTGGGGGAGAGCTGTGACTCTGGGCTTTTCAAACCTACAGTAAAAGCCATTCAGCTCGTCTGCCAGTTGCTGAGTACCAGCAGAGTTGGGGGACGGTCTCCTGTAGTTAGTGAGTGTCTGCAGGCCTCTCCACGCTGACGCAGGGTCGCTGGCTGTGAGGCTGTTTCCTGGCTTTTCAGCGTAGCTCCTCTTTTCTGCTATAATCTCTTTATCTGAGTCACAACATAAAACCTCCTTTTATTCAGAGGCGTTATCTTAAGTTATTTGACACTCATCTTGCTCATTGTAGCTCAGACTCTTTCTGTTTACCTTTTGTCTTGTAACTGTTTGGAAATTTACCACATAACCAAGTTGTTTGTAGATAATTATTGAGGTGGGCCGTGTGATTAGGCTGTCTGCGGTTTTCCACAGTGTGGCACAGCCCATAGTGTTTCTACACCCGCTGACTTTGTGCCTGACAACCAGGCCCAGAATCAGCTCAGAGATCAAAGTTAGGCTCCTCCAGCGGGTGGATTGTAGTGATGAGTGATTTCTGAACACTTCACTGTTCTTACAGTGCACATTTCAGCAGCTACATCTCTTATTTCATCAACTTCTCTGCTGCAGTAATAATGAGTTAATCAGTAACAGCCAGCTGTGCTTCCCGGGGCCTGGCTGACCCGAGACCGTGTCCGAGCTCTGCAAACTGGAGAAGATACAGACGTAGCAAAAGGTCTCCGTTTTAATCTGAGAACGCAGTAGTGTGGACGGGGCCTCAGTGTCCCCCTCTTCCTCTGGCACGACTCCAGACAAACGGGTTTCCCCGATGATGATGAGTTTTCAAATAACAGCTCAGGCAAACACTCGTCTTTCTGTGAGTTTTATTCAAGTCTTCTGCAGAAGGACTCACAGCAAAACACGCACTTGTTTTCTTTGGCCTATAATTAAGGTTGTTTATGTATGTGTATCTTTGTATATACATATATCTATATGTATATGTGTGTGTGTGTATGTTTATATGTCCTTTCTGTTGTTTATTTTTGATAACTCTATGATTGCTTGTGCTTCTCCCGTTCTAAGCTGTTCTTATCTTTGCTGTACTGTTCTATGATGTGCTGCTATGCATGGTGTTAGTGTCTTTTAATTTTGTTGTTCTGTAAAGCACTTTGGTCAGTCATTGGCTGCTATAAAATGTGCTATATAAATAAAATGAACTTGAACTTGAACTTGAACAAAACACATACGCTGTGTACATGTATGCTGGAATGAGTGAGGAGAGCTCTGTGAGCCTGTTATTTAACCAGCTTTAGGGTCAATCTTATCATCCCACAGAGAGACATTGTCCTTGAAGTCTGGATACCACAGAGAACAGAGATATTTGGACTGTTACGTTTACACAGATTCAGAGCCACATCACAGATGAGTCTCGCTGAGTCCCTGAGTTACATGCAATATGTTTGGAATTCCCATTACATTACACTGTCTGATTCTACTTTTATTCTGTCTGTTGTTCTGTATGAATTTCATTGTATTTTATCTGAGGTCACAGTGAAAGCTGTCAAAGCTGTGGTTCTTGTGTTTAATTGAATCATCCTGTTGAACGTGTTGGAGCAGAGGAGGAGTTCCAGTCTGTCACAGAGCAGGTAAGAAGCGCTGCAGTGTTTGGTTCGTTAAATGTGTGATGACACTACTGCTGGATCCAGCTTCATCGATGATCCTTCAGTCAGTGCTGCTCTCCAGGTCAGTGCTATAGATTATTTTGTGTTTGGTTTTGCTCAAAGTAAAGTTAAATTCAGTGCTTTGTTATAACCTGGCTCTCAGTCTGACTTTGAATGCATCATAGTCTTTAACTTGTAGTTTGACCTCTTGTTTCGTCACAGACGGCTGGTTAGTTTATTGTGTTGCTTTTTATCATTCTCGAGGATTTTCGTTTGTCGTTTGTCTGATCATGAAATTTCAGAAAGACAGCAGACTGAACGGACAGCTTGTGCAGCCAAACAGGTAACAGGGTCCAAAGCCTTGTAGGCTGCAGTCACAAGCCGGCCCTCAGCCTGTGACAAAAAGGAGGTGAGACAGAACAGGTCTGCGTGCCAATGATTATTGGAAATGTCAAATAATCACCAAACATATGCAGGATGGCAAAGTATGACTGTCAGTCAGCAGTGAATGGACGAGTGAGTGCTGTCAGGATAAACCCAGTGAGACGCCGGTCCTGGCTAAATAAGGTCTGAAGGTAGAGCCGCTCAAAAACTATCCTGCAGCTGAATGACGTCACACAGCAAAGGCAGCTCACAGTGTAAAGGGTAAAGCTTCAATTAAAAGGCAGTCAAGTATTAAAAGAATTGGCTACATACTAGTATCAAATAGTGAAACTTGTTCTGCATGTAAATGGGTGTAGAAATGTTTTGTCAGTGTTATCAGGCAGCTGGTTACAGTAAACAGTCTCTGACAGACAGGGACCTAAGAGCGACTTTGAACCTGGGGGGGCGCTGATTGCTGATTTTTATTTTAAATAAAGCACTTAAATGCTCATTTCTTATGACTTCTGAAAACAGATTGTGCTTGTCAGTGTGGCTGAAAGAGGCTGTTTGTAGTGACAGAAGATGGAGACAAGCTCTGAGAGGGAGAGGGTCAGACAGAGGGAGTATAATATAACTAGAACAAAACCAACTAACCATGAAAACCCTGGAACAGCTGCTAGTTAATGTAGCCACAGCTAAAATGGATTTAGTTATCCTGACGTTATATTTGATGTCGCTCTCTGTGGGAACAGTTTATGGACACGTAGCAGAGACGCATGCTCACCTCCTGCCACATGTTTTTAAGGTCAAGCATGGTCACGGACGGAGGCCACAAAGTGGCCCAGGAGTTTGTCCCTGGTCAGTCCGCTCTCCAGACAGAGCATGTGTCGGGCCCTCTGGCTCTTTACAGACCTTTATTCCTGCATTCTTGAGTAAGTAGAGTACATAATAAATGAGCCATTAAAATACATTTTCAAAACTAGAAAGATCCCTCCAACACTCCTAAAGTAAAGTAATGACTTTGTATGACTAAATAAATGAATAAATAAGTCATATCATCATCAATCTGAGCATAAACTGCTGCTTTGGACTGTGCTGGCTCTGACTCTCATCTCTGCTCTCTGTCTCATGTTCATCATGGCAGAGTTCGTACTGCTGCTGGCCAGAGGCAGGTAGAGTACTCAAAATCTTGCCTATCTCTAGGCTAAAACTAATGATTAGTTAATAGGTTGCTCACCGCTGACATATTTAGGCAGAATATGACGTTGTGTGAGTTTCCTCACACCTGGAAACCGTTTTGGGAAACGGTCGGACTTCAGATGTCGGTTGGTTTAACGATGCATCGTACCAACATAGTTCAGTGCTGCCTTCCGTCGTTTTGTGGGAAACCAGCCCGTTCTCCTCTCAGAGCGTCCAATACCAACGCTTTCAGAAAACGTGACAAAAGGTATTTGACGCTATTCCGGAAGCGTCTATATGAGGCGCTTTGGGGCGTCCCGTACAGACCAGAAGTGCTAGCTAGCTACGTTTGTGATAACGGTGTTGACAGCCCCCCAAGGCCCCTACACTTACCATAACCATCAGAAATACCTAGAAGTACCTAAACTTAAGTCTCTGACTTACCGGCTAACCCTACAGCTGCCCACATCGGCCTCCGCTGTGTTCTTGCAACGTAGCAAACGTGGGCGTTTCATACGGATGCTGAAGGCTACCTTTAGCGTAACATCCTTACGCTTTGTCACGCTGTCTGAAAGCGAAAGAGTTTTGAGGCATTGAGATGAGAATGCGTTGGGGAAACGCAGCCCGGAACAGCTGAGCAGCAGCAGAGAGGAAATCCTTTAGACTGAACTTTGATTTATTATCTGCTTGTTCAACAGACTGCAGAGAAAATGGACTCAACACCAAGAAGTGGGAGCAAAGACCGGCCTCCTCAACTGTCTGAACTAATGGACAGACTTAAGAAACCTGCAGCTTCATTCATCAGAGGATTTGATAACAGTGAACACAGGATGAGACAGATTGCAGGAAGGTTTCAGAAGATTCCTGCTGAAGTAGAGCAGATGCAGGAGGAAACGGATGCAGTCAGAACAACAGCAGTTTTTACTGGAGGACTCGGACTCGGACTCGTCCTTACGGCTCCGTTCACTGGAGGGGTTAGCTTTTTAGCGGGAGCAGCAGCAGCAGCAGGAACAGCCGCTGTTGTTGGTACAAACCTACTAAAAATAATGGAAGAGAACGAAAGTGCAAAGGAAGTAGAAAAGCTGGGGAGAGAATTCCTGGAGATTGTTGAACCGCTGAAGAACGAGCTGGAAGAAATAAAGAGGACGTGTGAACGGTTGGAGGAAGAATCAGCTGCAGTTCAGGCTGAGAACACTCTGTCAGACATGGAGGAGTTTCAGAGGATCCTCAGACGAGTGGCTGAACTGAATGGAGAGAGTGTGGGAGCTTTGGCTGTAGCTGGAACAGGGAGGGAACTGATCAGTGATCTGCTGGTGCTCCTTGTGAAAGGCTTTACAGTCACTGCGTTCACTGAAGAGAACAGAAAGTTAACAGCCTCCATCCTCCAGTCAGCTGATCAGTGTCAGAAAGTCTCTGATCAGTTTGATCAGATGAAGAATGAACTGTCAGCGTTTCCAGGACAGTAAAGCTGCAGCGTGAAGAAAAACATCCAGACTCATGTCCAACATCTCCAAAGCCTGATCTGTGAGCTCAGCCTCTAAATGTAAAGGCTGCTGAGCTGAACTCCCTCCTCGGTGTTTAATGTGGATCTGCTGACTTCCTGTCCTGCAGGAACACGATCAGTAGAACTCACTTTACTGAGTGGATATATCTGTTGATGTGTCTGGCAGCACTATATACTACAAGCGTCTATTTCCCAAAAACGACCTCTGGATATGACGCTGAGCACGTGCACTCAACCTCTTTGGTCGACCATGGCGAGGCCTGTTCTGAGTGGAACCTGTCCTGATGAATCATGTCCAATATAAATGATCAAAACAGCATCCAGGTGTTCTTTAGGAAGTCTCACACATAAATAATCTCTATTAGTCATAGAATTTGAGTTTTATTTAGAAAAGAGAAACGTGCAGCAGTCAGTAACTTTAACACCTTCTTGTCAGTTTCTGTTTGGCCAAGTTTTCCGTTCTCTCGCTGTGAGCACGACAAAGAGGAGGGAAGACTAAATCATGGAGCCAATCCCAGCTGGCATCGGGCGAAAGGCGGGGTACAACCTGGACAGGTCGCCAGTATTTTTAAGTACTGTAAGAATCTAAATATGGATTAAATAATTTATATAAATTTGTATGAAAAGTTTTGCTCCTTTTTCACCCTGAAAATCTGGAAATTATATTTAAGCTTCCTTAATATATTGACTGATATATATTTATTATACATGTTTAACTTGTGGTTTTGTTCTATAATACGTGACAAGTAAACATTATAAGCTTCAGTTCTGGATAAAAGTGTCCAAACACTGAGTGATGAAATCCACGAGCCACATATAAATACATTTGGAATTATAGGATGTAAATTGGATTGAACTGTCTGAGTTCTACAAAATAATAATCAGAATATGTTAGTTAGCCTGATCTTTATTTTTGTAGAGTAGTAGGTTAATTTTAGTAAGCTGGACAGCTGTAATTTTACTTAACTCGAATTTTAAATGCAGTATTTTTACATGTGATAGTGAAACTTCCAACACTTTGTTCAACGTGCTCGTAACGCCAACAATCACTGAACAATGTCGCCATCTAGTGGATGAACCCAGAAGGACCTTTTGATTTTGACAACCATGTATTTGCCAGTTTGTAAAGTACATTCTGTGTGTTTTTACATTTATTTGTACAAATGAATTTAACTTCTAAACTATAAAATATTATTTGGTGAACCTGTTTAAAATGGTGCTTTCATTCTTTCCTTTTCCAACACTCTTTGTTTGATTTCCAGAATACATCTGGGCAGTATGTTTTATTTACTTCTATCCTTTCTCCACATTTGATGCTGCTGTAAATGTTCATTTACAATCTTACGGTTTTTCTTGATTGCTTAAACACATTTGTTGAAATTCTGCCTCTTTTTCTCAAAACTCTAAACACAAATCAACAACTTCTCTCCCAGTTCCCCAAAAATGAAGCTTTCCACTCAAAGAACACACAATCCCTCAAAAACACACACACACTACAACACAGTAATGTTGTAGTGTGTTAATGTTCGCTGAAACAATGGGACCAAATGTGAATCCAAACAATGAGCATTTGCAGAGCACAGCACTCCAGAGTACCCGCTCATCTAACAGGGTGCACAGTGGCAACCTACCTAGTAGGCGTGTTTTAGGGTGACGTCCATGGTGACGACGTACTCATAAGGGTATATTTTTATTGGTATTCTAACACACGCTGCCGTAACATCCATGCACTGATTTTGATTTTTTAATGAACTAAACTATTAATGAATCCAAATGCTGATTGTGAAATCTGTGCAGGACACGATTATAAGATCGCTGCAGATAATGTTTAAGTGCTGTCCTTGGACCGTTTCATTTACTCCATTAAAAAGTGTGTGACACACTCTACCTGCTGTTTCTACCTCATTGTTCACAACATGTGGTTGATTTGCAGGGGTTAATCAGGGGTGTAAACCTGTTCTGCATCGACACAGACTGTGAGACGACACCTGAACTCCAAACCCTGGATTAACCAACACATCAGACTGTGAAGACAAATTTCCCGTGAGGGAGGATAAAGACTATCTGTCTGTTCTTTACGTTCCTCTGTGCTGCTGGGTCAACGTGAATTTCCCCTACAGGGGATGTCTCATCAGATCTTAGGCCACACTGAAACCTGTCAAAGCTGTGATTGTGTTTATTGAATCTTCCTGTTGCGCAGGAAGGATTACCTGCTCCCTCAGGTAAGGAGAGCAGCAAGTCCACATGAGCTGGACCTGCAGAGACCTGCAGAGCCCTGCAGAGCCCTGCAGCTCATGTGGACTCACCATGGCAGCATGTAGGGACGTGTTGCTGCTCTCCTTACCTGAGGGAGCAGCTGTGGCTTCAGGCTCGCAGCTTCCTTTATACTACAGTCATATATCATGGAGGGAAGAAGATGTTATTCCACTGGTTGTCATGGTTTCCATAATAATGGTAGGAAACCAACCGCTAAATTGCTGATTTCTCCAACATGTAGCCAATAATCAGCTCCAGTCTCCCTGATAGAAACCTGATCATTGATTTAAAAGGATTCAGAACTGAAGTCATCTGGTCATTTCACCCAGTCTGCCTTTGTGTGCGGCCGTTGTCACGGTAACATGTGCTCATTATTATCATTTAGGCCAAATCAGCTGGCCTGCTAGTGTAGTAGAGCGTTTTAAATCCATCCCATAGTCTTTCCGGTTGAACTTGCTCTGAGCTTCATATCTTCCAATGTGCTGCTGCTGCACTTTCAATCTACTCTTTAACCTGTTTTATTCTTTTTATCTTGTTGTCACAGAATCACCAAGCTTGTC
Source organism: Micropterus dolomieu (assembly GCF_021292245.1). NCBI lineage: Eukaryota > Metazoa > Chordata > Actinopteri > Centrarchiformes > Centrarchidae > Micropterus > Micropterus dolomieu. Next base: position 215,064 of record NC_060162.1, read on the forward strand.
TATTGAATTTAAACTGAGGGGTTTTCTTTCTTTCTTCTCTTCTTCCATTTTTACTGTTTCACTGCCAAGGCTTTTATTTTGAAACGCAGTCAGAGCGGCGCAGACGCCAGCTTTTATTTTGAAGGCTACACCGTCTCTCCCAGCAAAGTGTGAAACCAGGCAGGTCTAATCTGGATCCAGGTTCCGGTCCTGGACCTTTTTATTTTTTTATTGAAATTTAAAACACAAAGAGTCAGGGGCTGCTATAGAAGACGACAATATATATAAATAATAACAAAGGAAGGACATAGCGAAATAAAAACTAAATAAAAAACATAGATTCAAAGTAATATCTCATCTGTCCAACAGAAATTTGTCAAACACGCAGTTAGTTTTGATTGCCTTCTTGTTCTTAATGGTTTTAATTGTGGTGCTATACTGATGCAGTTCTTTGAGAAAGTGTCCAAAGTTTGGTTTGGAGTCAGTCCATTTTTTCTTGTGGTTGTGGAATTTCCCCAATATTCTTACCAACTGTACAAAAAAAAAAAATGTACGTCTTTTTCCTTCTCGTTTCTTTTAAAACATATAAAAATCTCTTTTTCCTGAAGTTGAAATGTTTGTCCAGTTTTCCTTTTCATATAAAGTTCAACATCCCACCAAAACATTCTACAGTGGAAAGATTGATAAAATAAAAGACAAATTGTTTCTTCATGTAATTGACAGAAAATGCAAGAATACGCAATATTCAATCTAAATCTCTCAAACGTCTTTTTAACCGTAATATCTTAAAGGAAACCTCTTTTACTTTGTTGTTAAAACAGAATTTGTCTACAATAAGTCACATTTTCTGCCAATTAATTTCTCCATAAAGTGAAGTCCAGAGGAATCTGTCTGGAGACATGTAATGTCAATTTCTCCAAGGAATAAACTACTATTAAATGGTTGGATCCTTGAGACCTCAATAGTCGAACCTCTAAGAAGTTGCAGCACAGCATCAGAAACCACAGCAAATTCTTTTGGCGTAACAGTTAAACTGAATTCAGTGAGGAATTCCTCATAAGTTAGTAACTGTTTAACTAATACAACACCTTTGGCACCCCATGTTTCAGAATACAGTGATTTATTTTTATATTGAATATTCTTGTTGTTCAAAATGTAGTAATTTGTTGGAGAAAATTATGCTTGTAAATTAACTTCCAGGCCAGCAGAGCTTGTTATTTTATAGTCACATTTTAATACAAATTCAATTCCACTCATTAAGTTAACTATATTTTTAGGGAAGTCGTTCCAAATGTAATTAACTTAGTTAGCCATTTAATTTTGAAAGAATTGTTTAAAGTTTCAAACCTTTCTTTTTGTGTTACATAAGATATCTTTCTTTAAATAATATTTATTCCTCCATATGAAATTAAATAGGATTGCATCTAGTTTTTTGTATATTACAGCCGGCATTTCCAATGATAAGGAGACACAGACAGATCTGGATGTTCCCTCAGCTTTAGAAAGTAGAACTCTGCCGTTCAATGAAAGATCAACCACATGTTGAACCTTCTCTTTATTTGTTCAATTATAGGGCTGAAGTTTTGATTTCTACAGAGTTTCTCATTCCTGTCTATAACTACACCTTGGTATGTAACGGTGTTCCTCACAGGTATGTCATCTACTTCTGATTGGTCACATTCTTTAAGTGGTGATAATACAGATTTGTTCCGGTTCATTTTTAAGCCTGAAACAATAAAAAAATCCTCAACACAACTAATTGCTTTGATCACTTCTTCTTTATTTGACAGAAAAATAGTCGAATCATCTGCCAGTTGAGATCATTTAAATTCTCTATTTAAGGTCACTGTACCTTGAAACTGCCCTTTTTTAATGTGTACGGCCATAATTTGTGTTACCAGAAGGAACAGAAAGGGGTTGAGGGGACGACCTCGTCTTATCACCAATATCAAATCTTCGTGTTTTAACTTAACTGAGCTGTTGCACCTTTTATAAAGTCTTTTGGCAGCATTTAGAAATTGGTTTCCAAATCCAAAGCATTCAATGACTTTAAACATAAACTGGCTTATTGTGTCAAATGCTTTATAAAAGTAAAAAAATAAAATAAATTATTGTCCACTATATATTCATTATAATCAATCATATCTAGAATTAACCGCATGTTGTTGCATATATTTCTACCAGGTATGAATCCAGATTGTTCTTCATCGATAATATTATCCAATCCTGATTTTAATCTTTTTGCAAAGATCAAAGCAAATATCTTGGCATCATTACTTAACAGACTAATTGGCCTCCAATTCTCAATATTCAATTTATCTTTTTTTGGTTTGGGGATCAATTTAATAAGACCTTGACGCAGAGTAGGTGGTAGCTCCTTTTTCTCTGGCTTCTTCAAATACAGACACTAAAATGGGGCTAAAATCTTAATAAAGACTTTATAAAATTCACTCATCAACTCGTCATTACCAGGAGATTTATTTTCTTTAAGAGTCAATACATTTTTGTATCTCCGTTAAACAAATTTTCTGGTCACAGACTGATTTAAAACTGTCATCAATACCCTTAATGCTTTCTTTTTTGGGCTTCATTTTTAAATTCCGTATTTTCTAATAGTGTTTTATTTAATTTCCAATAGTCCTTATTAAAGTTACCTCATATTTACTATAATCATAATAGCCTTATAATCTGTAAAAACAGAGGGTTCTATTCTCACTAAGTCCACCTTGTCTTCTACATCTGAGGAGATCAACCAGAAGTCTATGTGTGATTGTTGAGATCGATCCTTATTACTGCAAGTATATAATCTTTGGTTCAAGTGTCTATTTCTCCAGATATCAATAAGATCCATCGTACAACATATGTTTCCTAATTCACTCATTACTTTATCTTTAGGAGGCCATCTATCCATGTTTTCATCCATCACTGTATTAAAGTCTCCTCCCCATAAAACTTTAGCTGAGGGGAACTGTAATAACAGCTGATTAATTTTATTCTCTATTGCTGAAAATATAATTGTGCTGTCTTGTTTGTTATTGGAGGCATAAATATTTATAATAATAAATTGAGATTGGTCTGTATCTACTAGGAGAATTATCCATCTACCATTAACATCTGTTAACTGGCTGATAATATGACCATTAAACTTTCCGTGTAGTGCAGCGACCCCTGCTGACCTGTTCCTACCAGAGGAAAACCACACATCTTTCCCACTGACTCCAAAACGATACATCTGTTTCTACAGCATGAGTTTCTTGGATGAAATAAAAATCAGCACCTTTGTTTTGGCAATATAAGAACAAACATTTTCTCTTTAACTGGTTTCTAATACCCCTGGCATTTACAGATAAAATAGAAATGGACGTTGTTGAACATGAACAAAAAGGAACAATTCTTTCGTAAAACTCTTAAACCCTTTGGTTAATTAAAGCATCACTGCAGAGGTGATTATTTTGTTGCCTTGATAATTACTGCACTCCTTGAGATTAAAGACTATGACTTAAACAGCATGTTTCATCTTACCCAGTAATATATTAATCCACTTTGCTTAGTATCTTTGAGTGGTTTTCTTTCAGTCCATTTTAATTTCCTTTTATTTCTTATATAAGTCTCTTCTCCTGTCTTTCCTGCTGCCTCCACAGCTGGCCATGAAGTGGAGCCGGTTGTTCTTCAGGTACTTGTTGTTCTTAGATCCTCTCCACAACAGGAACCTGATGATTACTGCTCCTCCATCGACCTGCTACCTTCTCGGACTCGGAGACTTGTAGCACGGCCCGACAGATGTCTTGACTCGTGATCGGATGATTTCTTTTTCTTTCTCACTGACTTTAAGTTCCATCTCTGTGACTTTTACTGGAGTTGCTCACATTTGTCTCTGAGAGCCATGTTCTGGTTTTTCAAATCCACAACTTCCTTATGGCAAAAGTCCAGCGACTTTTTAAGACCGTCTATCTGAACTGTATTGTAGCGGACAGCTCTTTCATTTATCTTCCCAAAGACGGCTGTAATTATGGTGTTTTGTAGCTCGGAGAGCGTTGGTTCCTCGTTTAACGTTAACGCCTTGCAGGAGTGTCTGTTTTCTTTTTGGTTAACTTTAGTCTTTTTAGTTGGTCATTTCACTGGCGTGTTCTGAGAAGAAGTACATTCTTCATCATTTTCGGCTTGACAAGCGTCTTGACAAGAATCTCTCTTATGTTACGTTTTTCATTATTAACTGCCACGTCCATAACTATGGAACATCCAAAGTGACAGAACTTAATGAAAGAATAAATAAATAAATGGGGAAATAAATGCAAGAAAGAATGAATGAATGAAAGAATAAATAAATAAATGCGGAAATATATCAAAGAAAGAATGAATGAATAAAAAAATAAATAAATAAATGCAGAAATATATCAAAGAAAGAATGAATGAATAAAAGAATAAATAAATAAATGCAGAAATATATCAAAGAAAGAATGAATGAATAAAAGAATAAATACATAAATGCAGAAATATATCAAAGAAAGAATGAATGAATAAAAGAATAAATAAATAAATGCAGAAATATATCAAAGAAAGAATGAATGAATAAAAGAATGAATACATACATTTGCTTTTGCCTTTCCCTTAGAGACCTATTGTCATTGCTTTTTCCTTCCTCTTCCTTAACTGTCAATCAACTGTTGTGGCCCGCCCACTAAGTCCAACTAATCCCTCACAAAAGTATTTCTCTCCATGATCAGAGATGTATAAAGGTCTGATCCACACTCCATACCAATTGGTGGCGGTAACGCACCAATTCGTTGTTTGCCAACTGACAATAAAAGCACAAGGAAGAAGAAGCTAATGTTAGACAGAACCAGCACATGTCAATGTGATCTAAATGTAGAAGTCCATTTACCAGAGATAACTGTAAGAGAGAGAGGGAGAGGAAGAGGGCGGAGAGGCAGAGGACCTACCTGGAGTGATGGCTCAATAGAGGACGAAGAAAGAGTGGAAGCCCTCCAAAGGAACCCGAGAGCTGTTACTGAGGTTTGTATTTATAAGGTTGTTGTAACGTTATTATATTCTGACCTGTTTGCACTTTATGAAAAACCCCAGCACACAGTGATAATGTTATTTACATAGCAGCTCTGTGCACATGTACCCCTGGTACTGTAACGTTAGATAGTAGTAACATGTCATTTACTGGGCAACAATGATTATATGAAGCCGTATTATACAAGTTGAGCAAACATTGGCCAGCCTGCAAACCCTAATATGCAGTACCATGTTGCCTTATAAAGCCTTATTTTATCAGAATCACAAATTCTTTATTGATACCCGAGGGGAAATTCTTGGTCACAATTGCTAAGCTTGCATGTCAATTAAATATAAAAATTATAAAATCTAAATCTAAATAAAGGTAATGTGGACATGTAAAGTAATTTACAGCATCAACAGAAGTGTAATGATAAATAGTAGTAGTGCATTAAATATTAATATTAATAATGAGTACCAGTATATTTCATTTGGAATGGATACAATCTTAAAAACAACATCGAGACAGAGTAACCAGAGTATTGAAGCAGAGAATATTGCATATTGAGTATTTTTCCCTGTGTCCTCTTTCTTCAGGAGATGACCCTTGAAGAACACAGAGAGCTCCACCCTTCTGCTGGAGAGGCAGCCAGGCTGGTCTTTGATGCCTTGATGATGCATCAGCGCAGACATGGTGCCCCACCTTCTGCCGGAGTGCCAGGAGTACCTCGGTGTACTTGTGGTAACTGTACGGAAATGCCTACGGACCAGGAGCAAGCGAACTGTGTGAGCCTGCTGCCGCACTTCTCCCAGAACTGCCTTGAAGAAGGCTTCATTACCGGGAGGACGTCACGGCATTAGGCAACATCAGGGAGCCTGGGGATGACAACAGGGAGTACCGCTATGGTGCCTATAGACACTTCATCTATTGGCAACATGGAGCTTTAGGCCAGGGAAACCTAGTTGTTGTGTTTGGAAGATTAGAGACAAGTTCCCTGATCCTCAAGGACACTACACAGGTTTTATTCCTGGACTGTGAATTTCCTTCCAGGCCCTCTGGCATGGTCATACAGTTTCACAGAAATACTCACAAACCTGCCTCAGCATCACCAAGGCATCAAACAAATGTACATAGTTAACATTTGATTTTTTATTACATTTCTATATATATATTTATTCATATTTCTCCCCTCTTTATTTAAATTTGATGTATGTTGTATAGTTATATAGTGTTATAGTTGTTGGTATCGAAAAAATAAAAAGGTAAGAAATAGAAGCACATGGTGTTTTTATTTTCATTATATACATTTGAACATGTGTTTAGAATTTCAAACTTTGCCGTAACCTTTTCAATACCAATTTTAGTTATTTATATTTACATAATAGGGGACAGCTGTAGCCTTACTTATCATTACTGTTCAAACTGTAAACTGCAAACCTACAAAAAATAATATGCGCTGGTCACAGTGGACTTAGCAGAATAAGATGAAACACATGAAATAACCACTGGAGGAGGGTAGGAACAGAATTTAATGTTAATAAATTTCTCTTTTTGAAGAGTAAAAGCTATGACTTTGTCAGTGAACTGAAGTTCTTTCCCTGCCTGACAAGTACCAGGACACATGCAAGCAGATCTCCTGTGGGGATCCTTCCACATCAGATGCTGGTTGGAATAACGGTCCTGGTGAAGACAGTGCCATCAAACAGAGTCACAGACTATATTGTAATGTAAATATCATTCAGTGACATGTAATATGGTACAACATAGGCAACAAATTTGTGTAACTTACCAAGACCTCTTCTGACTTGTCTCTGCAACAAGTCTGATGTGGCTGGTGCAGGTACAGGGGGCACCAAACCAAGCTGTCTGGGGTCATCTGGGAGAAGGCTCCTCCTTCTAGGCATCCCCACTCCACTTGTGAGTCTGTTCTTCACAATCCTTCTTTGCAACTAGGAAATGTATCCGTAGGTTTTTTCAGATTTCAAGGCATATACGCTGTATCTTCGAGCGTTCTTCTTATGCAATCTTTTGAAACTGAAATTACACAAATTACAACCATTTAATATCAGTTTGTAAGTAGAACAAGAGAAAACCTTGAGTGTAAAGACAATCAGTTGCAAATAAAACATGGGCTGAATATTGTTCTATGAATGGGAATATTATACGTTTTAAGTTTTAAAGTGTAAAACGTACGTCTCTTTGCCGTCCAACGTTTTCATTGTTGGTCGGTTCTGGTGGAAATTGTAGTCCAAAGCAGCAAGCAGAACTCGTGCCTCATAAACTGGGGGGCTGAAAGCAAAGCGCTTGCTGTGATACATCAGGATATGATTCTGGAATGACTCTAGGTCTGCAGTCGATCTGATAGAACAAACAAATACATACTTCTGTGTACATGAGCAGTAAGCATAAATATTACTAATACACATCAGTGTGAAAAAGTATAGCCACACTACCTGAATCGCAGATATTTGTGAACATCTTTCTGCCACCTCTTATTGAGAACTAGATCCACTAAAGCTTTGTGGCACTGGGAGTCTCTCTGGATCCACATCTTTCCCCGCAGTTGCTCCGATTCAAGGTGCCCGTGTTTGCAACTTCCCGTAGTCCAGGTGTGAATGTTGCAGACATGGTGAAGGATGCCAACCAATAATGCCTGCAAAACATAAAAATGCACTATAAATATGTCCTTAATATAGCAATTAATGAAATTACCCAAAGATATAATAAAATTGTGTGCTTACAAGAAACTGCCCACGTGTGTCGGCAGTCTTGCAACACCACCGAAAATGGTTGACTATGTTCTTCAGCCAGTTGAAGAGGATCGACTCTCCTTTTATCTTTGCTGCCTTGAAAAGAGAAAAATAAATATTACTGTAAAATACAGGCATTCAAATATAGTCTGTGTGTAGAGGTGAAAGTGTAAATGTGTGTAAAAGTGTAAATGTTCAACACACACATGTTGTGCACAGTGACCAGGAGAGTCATTTCTGCCATCCGCTGAAATTTTTTAAAATATAATTCAACAGAAAAACAGTTATTAGTTGTTTCCATACTGTCATTGCTTAGTGTATTAAATAGCTATGTTACATAATACAGTATCAAGTACACACCTAGGACAACAACATCTTTCCCTTGAAGGCCACAAAGAACCTCTGTCCTTCTCTCTTCCCAGAAGTCCTTTATTGTATTGACGCAGTAAATGTCCTGAATGGAGAAGAAAGTCTTCCTGTTCACCATCCCCATGTTCATGAATTTGAACAAGAGGGCAACCTTTGCGTAGTTGTTGCCAGACAACAAAATGTTGGTGGACAAGAGAAAATCTCCAGCTTGCATCCCAAACTTCATCACAGGCTGGGAATTCCACCTCCACAAGCTGTGTCCATTAGGACAGATCTAAAAGTCACAGAGGAGAACCACCACCAGTCCTCAGAAGGCCAGTGCATTTATCCACAGGCAGGATCAGAAATGTAGCCAGTTGTCTTAAGCAGTTCTCGTACACTCTGGAGGCTCTGACACCTATGATGTCATCTTCACAAAGGACCTTCTGTGGTTCTGGGAAAACAGGGTCATGATCTCAGGGAGAAGGCTCATCAGGAGGGTCTTCATGTGCAGGCAAGGAAGTCCATCGATAGTGTGCTTTCTTCAGTGCTCCACTCATTCTACTGAGGCACAAAAATCTGTAGTAAACAAACACCACAAAACAATTGCAAACTGAGACTGACAAATAACACACTGTATTGAAATCGGTGGAAGATCCTCTTCATCAGAGCTGAAACCATTCTGTCCATCATCTCTTTCAAGGGAGTAGCTTTATCTGCCAAATCAATTATTTACATAATGACAACTTTCAGATAAAAACAAGTTCTCAAATAATATCACTGAAAAATAGTACATGTAATTAGGAAGTACTACTTACGTGTTCATTGGGTCACTGAAAACATTTTCCTCCAAGTCCTCCTCAACAATGCTCATGTCATGTAAGCTGCAAAAAACATATTACAAATATATATTATGAACATTTGGAGAAAAGCAATACAGGGCTCAAAGTTATGATGTGTACATGTTACCTTTGTTCAAGGCCCTGAATTTTTGTGGCTTCTGGAATGACATCAAGATGCTCATCTCTGTAAAGTATAACCAGAGCAAGTTGTGTAAATTCCACATATGCGCATTCAACAGTACATATAGACCAAAAATAAAATAACACACTATTACACACTAATCATAAAGTTCATGTTTCTAATCAAAGCTATTAGGACAAAATTAATATATTGTTATGCATGACTTACCGGTCTGTTCCACTAGAAGCACCAATGCGAGACAATGCTGGAGCTGGGACTTGCAAAGGTTTTCTCTTCAAGTGAGTCGATGTTGCAGGACCTGTCTCGTAGCTGGAGAAACAACAGCAGCATCAATAAATGAAGTGCTACATGACTGTAATACATTACTGTACTGTAATCCACAATGTGTTACATCTTTGTAGGGTTTGCTCATCTTGCCTAATAAATTGAACATCCCAAAAACTATCACATCTAGTGCAAGTATGATCACCGACAGACAACATGGAAAACGTAAGCCAAGAGTGTGTAAAAATGTCCCTGTTTCTGTACCACAGTCCATTATAAAACACATCATGGGTAAGTTTACAAAGCCATAGTCAGGTGAGGATCAAGGGTGCTCTACAA